>NW_025533289.1:0-54397 GCF_020631705.1 Daphnia magna | reverse complement strand
TACTTCTATATGTAAACAGCATCAAATATACCTGTATTCAAGGTGAATACACTGTTATACCATTACTTTTTACTTTTATATGTATACTGCATCAAATATACTTGTATTCAATGTGAATACACTGTTATACCATGAGTTTTTACTTCTATATGTATACTGCATCAAATACACTTGTATTCAATTTGAATACACTGTTATACCATTACTTTTTACTTTAATATGAATACTGCATCAAATATACTTGTATTCAATGTGAATACACTGTAATACCATGAGTTTTTACTTCTTTATGTAAACAGCATCAAATATACTTGTATTCAATGTGAATACACTGTTATACCATGAGTTTTTACTTCTATATGTAAACTGCATCAAATATACTTGTATATATGTAAATACACTGTTATACCATGAGTTTTTACTTCTATATGTATACTGCATCAAATATACTTGTATTCAATGTGAATACACTGTTATACCATGAGTTTTTACTTCTATATGTAAACTGCATGGAATATACTTGTATTTAATGTGAATACACTGTTATACCATGAGTTTTTACTTCTATATGTATATTGCATCAAATATACTTGTATTCAATGTGAATACACTCTTATACCACGAGTTTTTACTTCTCTATGTATACTGCATCAAATATACTTGTATTCAATGTGAATACACTGTTATACCATGAGTTTTTACTTCTATATGTATACTGCATCAAATATACTTGTATTCAATCTGAATACACTGTTATACCATTAGTTTTTACTTCTATATGTAAACAGCATCAAATATACTTGTATTCAATGTGAATACACTGTTATACCATAAGTTTTTTCTTCTATATGTAAACTGCATCAAATATACTTGTATTCAATGTGAATACACTGTTATACCATGAATTTTTACTTCTATATGTAAACTGCATCAAATATACTTGTATTCAATGTGAATACACTGTTATACCATGAGTTTTTACTTCTATATGTAAACAGCATCAAATATACCTGTATTCAAGGTGAATACACTGTTATACCATGAGTTTTTACTTCTATATGTAAACAGCATCAAATATACTTGTATTTAATGTGAATACACTGTTATAACATGAGTTTTTACTTCTACATATAAACAGGATCAAATAGACTTGTATTCAATGTGAATACACTGTTATACCTTGAGTTTTTACTTCTATATGTAAACTGCATGGAATATACTTGAATTCAAAGTGAATACACTGTTATACCATGAGTTTTTACTTCTATATGTATACTGCATCAAATATACTTGTATTTAATGTGAATACACTGTTATACCATGAGTTTTTACTTCTATATGTAAACTGCATGGAATATACTTGTATTTAATATGAATACACTGTTATACTATGTGTTTTTGCTTCTATATGTAAACTGCATTGAATATACTTGTATTTAATGTGAATACACTGTTATACCATTAGTTTTTACTTCTCTATGTATACTGCATCAAACATACTTGTATTCAATGTGAATACACTGTTATACAATGAGTATTTATTTCTATATGTATACTGCATCAAATATACTTGTATTCAATGTGAATACATTGTTATACCATGAGTTTTCACTTCTATATATAAACAGCATCAAATATACTTGTATTCAATGTGAATACACTGTTATACCATGAGTTTTTACTTCGATATGGATACTGCATCTAATATACTTGTATTCAATGTGAATACACTGTTATACCATAACTTTTAACTTTTATATGTATACTGCATCAAATATATTTGTATTCAATGTGAATACACTGTTATTCCATGAGTTTTTACTTCTGTATGTAAACAGCATCAAATATACTTGTATTCAATGTGAATACACTGTTGTACCATGAGTTTTTACTTCTATATGTAAACAGCATCAAATATACTTATATTCAATGTGAGTACACTGTTATACCATGAGTTTTTACTTCTATATGTGAACAGCATCAAATATACTTGTATTCAATGTGAATACACTGTTATAACATGAGTTTTTACTTCTATATATAAACAGGATCAAATAGACTTGTATTCAATGTGAATACACTGTTATACCTTGAGTTTTACCTTCTATATGTAAACTGCATGGAATATACTTGAATTCAAAGTGAATACACTGTTATACCATGAGTTTTTACTTCTATATGTATACTGCATCAAATATACTTGTATTCAATGTGAATACACTGTTATACCATGAGTTTTTACTTCTATATGTAAACTGCATGGAATATACTTGTATTTAATATGAATACACTGTTATACTATGAGTTTTTGCTTCTATATGTAAACTGCATTGAATATACTTGTATTTAATGTGAATACACTGTTTTACCATGAGTTTTTACTTCTCTATGTATACTGTATCAAATATACTTGTATTCAATGTGAATACACTGTTATACAATGAGTTTTTATTTCTATATGTATACTGCATCAAATATACTTGTATTCAATGTGAATACACTTTTATACCATGAGTTTTCACTTCTATATATAAACAGCATCAAATAGACTTGTATTCAATGTGAAAACACTGTTATACCTTTAGTTTTTACTTCTATATGTAAACTACATGGAATATATTTGTATTCAATGTGAATACACTGTTATACCATAACTTTTAACTTTTATATGTATACTGCATCAAATATATTTGTATTCAATGTGAAAATACTGTTATACCATGAGTTTTTACTTGTATATGTAAACAGCATCAAATATACTTGGATTCAATGTGAATACACTGTTATACCATGAGTTTTTACTTCTATATGTAAACAGCATCAAATATACTTGTATTCATTGTGAATACACTGTTATACCATGAGCTTCTACTTCTTTATGTAAACAGGATCAAATATACTTGTATTCAATGTGAATACACTGTTATACCATGAGTTTTTACTTCTATATACAAACAGGATCAAATATACTTGTATTCAATGTGAATACACTGTTATACCACGAGTTTCTACTTCTATATGTAAACAGCATCAAATATACATGTATTCAATGTGAATACTCTGTTATACCATGAGTTTTTACTTCTATATGTAAACTGCATCTAATATACTTGTGTATATGTGAATACACTGTTATACCATAAGTTTTTACTTCTATATGTATACTGCATCAAATATACTTGTATTCAATGTGAATACACTGTTATACCATGAGTTTTTACTTCTATATGTAAACTGCATCAAATATACTTGTATATATGTAAATACACTGTTATGCCATGAGTTTTTACTTCTATATGTATACTGCATCAAATATACTTGTATTCAATGTGAATACACTGTTATACCATTAGTTTTTTCTTCTATATGTAAACAGCATCAAATATACTTGTATTCAATGTGAATACACTGTTATACCATGAGTTTTTACTTCTATATGTAAACAGCATCAAATATACTTGTATTCAATGTGAAAACACTGTAATACCATGAGTTTCTACTTCTATATGTAAACAGCATCAAATATACTTGTATTCAATGTGAATACACTGTTATACCATAAGTTTTTTCTTCTATATGTAAACAGCATCAAATATACTTGTATTCAATGTGAAAACACTGTTATACCATGAGTTTTTACTTCTATATGTATACTGCATCAAAGACACTTGTATTCAATTTGAATACACTGTTATACCATTACTTTTTACTTTTATATGAATACTGCATCAAATATACTTGTATTCAATGTGAATACACTGTAATACCATGAGTTTTTACTTCTTTATGTAAACAGCATCAAATATACTTGTATTCAATGTGAATACACTGTTATACCATGAGTTTTTACTTCTATATGTAAACTGCATCAAATATACTTGTATATATGTAAATACACTGTTATACCATGAGTTTTTACTTCTATATGTATACTGCATCAAATATACTTGTATTCAATGTGAATACACTGTTATACCATGAGTTTTTACTTCTATATGTAAACTGCATGGAATATACTTGTATTTAATGTGAATACACTGTTATACCATGAGTTTTTACTTCTATATGTATATTGCATCAAATATACTTGTATTCAATGTGAATACACTCTTATACCATGAGTTTTTACTTCTCTATGTATACTGCATCAAATATACTTGTATTCAATGTGAATACACTGTTATACCATGAGTTTTTACTTCTAAATATATACTGCATCAAATATACTTGTATTCAATGTGAATACACTGTTATACCATAAGTTTTTACTTCTATATGTAAACTGCATCAAATATACTTGTATTCAATGTGAATACACTGTTATACAATGAGTTTTTACTTCTATATGTAAACAGCATCAAATATACTTGTATTCAAGGTGAATACACTGTTATACCATGAGTTTTTACTTCTATATGTAAACAGCATCAAATATACTTGTATTTCATGTGAATACACTGTTATAACATGAGTTTTTACTTCTACATATAAACAGGATCAAATAGACTTGTATTCAATGTGAATACACTGTTATACCTTGTGTTTTTACTTCTATATGTAAACTGCATGGAATATACTTGAATTCAAAGTGAATACACTGTTATACCATGAGTTTTTACTTCTATATGTATACTGCATCAAATATACTTGTATTCAATGTGAATACACTGTTATACCATGAGTTTTTACTTCTATATGTAAACTGCATGGAATATACTTGTATTTAATGTGAATACACTGTTATACCATGAGTTTTTACTTCTCTATGTATACTGCATCAAACATACTTGTATTCAATGTGAATACACTGTTATACAATGAGTATTTATTTCTATATGTATACTGCATCAAATATACTTGTATTCAATGTGAATACACTGTTATACCATGAGTTTTCACTTCTATATATAAACAGCATCAAATATACTTGTATTCAATGTGAATACACTGTTATACCATAAGTTTTTTCTTCTATATGTAAACAGCATCAAATATACTTGTATTCAATGTGAAAACACTGTTATACCATGAGTTTTTACTTCTATATGTATACTGCATCAAATACACTTGTATTCAATTTGAATACACTGTTATACCAAGAGTTTTTACTTCTATATGTATACTGCATCAAATACACTTGTATTCAATTTGAATACACTGTTATACCATTACTTTTAACTTTTATATGAATACTGCATCAAATATACTTGTATTCAATGTGAATACACTGTTATACCATGAGTTTTTACTTCTTTATGTAAACAGCATCAAATATACTTGTATTCAATGTGAATACACTGTTATACCATGAGTTTTTACTTCTATATGTAAACTGCATCAAATATACTTGTATATATGTAAATACACTGTTATACCATGAGTTTTTACTTCTATATGTATACTGCATCAAATATACTTGTATTCAATGTGAATACACTGTTATACCATGAGTTTTTACTTCTATATGTAAACTGCATGGAATATACTTGTATTTATTGTGAATACACTGTTATACCATGAGTTTTTACTTCTATATGTATATTGCATCAAATATATTTGTATTCAATGTGAATACACTCTTATACCATGAGTTTTTACTTCTCTATGTATACTGCATCAAATATACTTGTATTCAATGTGAATACACTGTTATACCATGAGTTTTTACTTCTATATGTATACTGCATCAAATATACTTGTATTCAATGTGAATACACTGTCATATCATAAGTTTTTTCTTTTATATATAAACTGCATCAAATATACTTGTATTCAATGTGAATACACTGTTATACCATAAGTTTTTACTTCTATATGTAAACAGCATCAAATATACTTGTATTCAATGTGAATACACTGTTATACCTTGAGTTTTTACTTCTATATGTAAACTGCATGGAATATACTTGAATTCAAAGTGAATACACTGTTATACCATGAGTTTTTACTTCTATATGTATACTGCATCAAATATACTTGTATTCAATGTGAATACACTGTTATACCATGAGTTTTTACTTCTATATGTAAACTGCATGGAATATACTTGTATTTAATATGAATACACTGTTATACTATGAGTTTTTGCTTCTATATGTAAACTGCATTGAATATACTTGTATTTAATGTGAATACACTGTTATACCATTAGTTTTTACTTCTCTATGTATACTGCATCAAACATACTTGTATTCAATGTGAATACACTGTTATACAATGAGTATTTATTTCTATATGTATACTGCATCAAATATACTTGTATTCAATGTGAATACACTGTTATACTATGAGTTTTTACTTCGATATGGATACTGCATCAAATATACTTGTATTCAATGTGAATACACTGTTATACCATAACTTTTAACTTTTATATGTGTACTGCATCAAATATATTTGTATTCAATGTGAATACACTGTTATTCCATGAGTTTTTACTTCTGTATGTAAACAGCATCAAATATACTTGTATTCAATGTGAATACACTGTTGTACCATGAGTTTTTACTTCTATATGTAAACAGCATCAAATATACTTATATTCAATGTGAAAACACTGTTATACCATGAGTTTTTACTTCTATATGTAAACAGCATCAAATATACTTGTATTCAATGTGAATACACTGTTATAACATGAGTTTTTACTTCTATATATAAACAGGATCAAATAGACTTGTATTCAATGTGAATACACTGTTATACCTTGAGTTTTACCTTCTATATGTAAACTGCATGGAATATACTTGAATTCAAAGTGAATACACTGTTATACCATGAGTTTTTACTTCTATATGTATACTGCATCAAATATACTTGTATTCAATGTGAATACACTGTTATACCATGAGTTTTTACTTCTATATGTAAACTGCATGGAATATACTTGTATTTAATATGAATACACTGTTATACTATGAGTTTTTGCTTCTATATGTAAACTGCATGGAATATACTTGTATTTAATGTGAATACACTGTTTTACCATGAGTTTTTACTTCTCTATGTATACTGTATCAAATATACTTGTATTCAATGTGAATACACTGTTATACAATGAGTTTTTATTTCTATATGTATACTGCATCAAATATACTTGTATTCAATGTGAATACACTTTTAAACCATGAGTTTTCACTTCTATATATAAACAGCATCAAATAGACTTGTATTCAATGTGAAAACACTGTTATACCTTTAGTTTTTACTTCTATATGTAAACTGCATGGAATATATTTGTATTCAATGTGAATACACTGTTATACCATAACTTTTAACTTTTATATGTATACTGCATCAAATATATTTGTATTCAATGTGAAAACACTGTTATACCTTTAGTTTTTACTTCTATATGTAAACTGCATCTAATATACTTGTGTATATGTGAATACACTGTTATACCATAAGTTTTTACTTCTATATGTATACTGCATCAAATATACTTGTATTCAATGTGAATACACTGTTATATCATGAGTTTTTACTTCTATATGTAAACTGCATCAAATATACTTGTATATATGTAAATACACTGTTATGCCATGAGTTTTTACTTCTATATGTATACTGCATCAAATATACTTGTATTCAATGTGAATACACTGTTATACCATTAGTTTTTTCTTCTATATGTAAACAGCATCAAATATACTTGTATTCAATGTGAATACACTGTTATACCATGAGTTTTTACTTCTATATGTAAACACATCAAATATACTTGTATTCAATGTGAAAACACTGTAATACCATGAGTTTCTACTTCTATATGTAAACAGCATCAAATATACTTGTATTCAATGTGAATACACTGTTATACCATAAGTTTTTTCTTCTATATGTAAACAGCATCAAATATACTTGTATTCAATGTGAAAACACTGTTATACCATGAGTTTTTACTTCTATATGTATACTGCATCAAATACACTTGTATTCAATTTGAATACACTGTTATACCATTACTTTTTACTTTGATATGAATACTGCATCAAATATACTTGTATTCAATGTGAATACACTGTTATACCATTAGTTTTTTCTTCTATATGTAAACAGCATCAAATATACTTGTATTCAATGTGAATTCACTGTTATACCATGAGTTTTCACTACTATATATATTCTGCATCAAATATACTTGTATTGAATGTGAATATACTGTTTTACCATGAGTTTTTACTTCTATAATTAAACAGCATCAAATATACTTGTATTCAATGTGAATACTCTGTTATACCATGAGTTTTTACTTCTATATGTAAACTGCATCAAATATACTTGTGTATATGCGAATACACTGTTATACCATGAGTTTTTACTTCTATATGTATACTGCATCAAATATACTTGTATTCAATGTGAATACACTGTTTTACCATGAGTTTTTACTTCTATATGTAAACTGCATCAAATATACTTGTATTCAATGTGAATACACTTTTATACCATGAGTTTCTACTTCTATATGTAAACAGGATCAAATATACTTGTATTCAATGTGAATACACTGTTATACCATGAGTTTTTACTTTTATCTGTATACTGCATCAAATATACTTGTATTCAATGTGAATACACTGTTATACCATGAGTTTTTCTTTCTATATGTAAACTGCATCAAATATACTTGTATTCAATGTAAATACACTGTTATACCATGAGTTTCTACTTCTATATGTAAACAGGATCAAATATACTTGTATTCAATGTGAATACACTGTTATACCATGAGTTTTTACTTCTATATGTAAACAGCATCAAATATACTTGTATTCAATGTGAATTCACTGTTATACCATGAGTTTTCACTTCTATATATATTCTGCATCAAATATACTTGTATTGAATGTGAATATACTGTTTTACCATGAGTTTTTACTTCTATATGTAAACAGCATCAAATATACTTGTATTCAATGTAAATACACTGTTATACCATGAGTTTCTACTTCTATATGTAAACAGGATCAAATATACTTGTATTCAATGTGAATACACTGTTATACCATGAGTTTTTACTTCTATATGTATTCTGCATCAAATATACTTGAATTGAATGTGAATACACTGTTATACCATGAGTTTTTACTTCTATATGTAAACAGCATCAAATATACTTGTATTCAATGTAAATACACTGTTATACCATGAGTTTCTACTTCTATATGTAAACAGGATCATATATACTTGTATTCAATGTGAATACACTGTTATACCATGAGTTTTTACTTCTATATGTAAACTGCATCAAATATACTTGTATTCAATGTAAATACACTGTTATACCATGAGTTTCTACTTCTATATGTAAACAGGATCAAATATACTTGTATTCAATGTGAATACACTGTTATACCATGAGTTTTTACTTCTATATGTAAACAGCATCAAATATACTTGTATTCAATGTGAATACACTGTTATACCATGAGTTTTTACTTCTATATGTAAACAGAATCAAATATACTTGTATTCAATGTGAATACACTGTTATATCATGAGTTTCTACTTCTATATGTAAACAGCATCAAATATACTTGCATACAATGTAAATACACTGTTAAACCATGAGTTTCTACTTCTATATGTAAACAGAATCAAATATACTTGTATTCAATGTGAATTCACTGTTATACCATGAGTTTTAACTTCTACATGTATTCTGCATCAACTATACTTGTATTGAATGTGAATACACTGTTTTACCATGACTTTTTACTTCTATATGTAAAATGCATCAAATATACTTGTGTATATGCGAATACACTGTTATACCATGAGTTTTTACTTCTGTATGTATACTGCATCAAATATACTTGTAATCAATATACTTGAATGTATTCAATGTGAATACAATGTTATACCATGAGTTTCTACTTCTATATGTAATCAGGATCAAATATACTTGTATTCAATGTGAATACACTGTTATATTATGAGTTTATGCTTCTACATGTAAACAGAATAAAATATACTTGTATTCAATGTGAATACACTGTTATACCATGAATTTTTACTTCTATATGTAAACAGGATCAAATATACTTGTATTCAATGAGAAAACACTGTTATATTATAAGTTTATACTTCTACATGTAAACAGAATCAAATATATTTGTATTCAATGTGAATACACTGTTATACCATGAGTTCTTACTTCTATATGTAAACAGCATCAAATATACTTGTATTCAATGTGAATACACTGTTATACCATGAGTTTTTACTTCTACATGTAAACTGCATGGAATATACTTGTATTCAATATGAATACACTGTTATACCATGAGTTTTTACTTCTATATGTAAACGGCATGGAATATACTTGTATTCAATGTGAATACACTGTTATACCATGAGTTTTTACTTCTATATGTAAACAGCATCAAATATACTTGTATTGAATGTGAATACACTGTTATACCATGGGTTTTTACTTCTATATGTAAACAGCATCAAATATACTTGTATTAGATGTGAACACACTGTTATACGATGAGTTTTTACTTCTATATGTAAACAGCATCAAATATACTTGTATTCAATGTGAATACACTGTTATACCATGAGTTTTTACTTCTATATATAAACAGCATCAAATATACTTGTATTCAATGTGAATACACTGTTATACCATGAGTTTTTACTTCTATATGTAAACATCATCAAATATACTTGTATTCAATGTGAATACACTGTTATACCATGAATTTTTACTTCTATATGTAAACAGCATCAAATATACTTGTATTCAATGTGAATACACTGTTATACAATGAGTTTTTACTTCTATATATAAACAGGATCAAATAGACTTGTATTCAATGTGAATACACTGTTATACCATGAGTTTTTACTTCTATATGTAAACTGCATGGAATATACTTGTATTCAAAGTGAATACACTGTCATACCATGAGTTTTTACTTCTATATGTATACTGCATCAAATATACTTGTATTCAATGTGAATACACTGTTATACCATGAGTTTTTACTTCTATATGTATACTGCATCAAATATACTTGTATTCAATGTGAATACACTGTTATACCATGAGTTTTTACTACTATATGTAAACTGCATCAAATATACTTGTATTCAATGTGAATACACTGTTATATCATGAGTTTTTAGTTGTATATGTAAACTGCATCAAATATACTTGTATATATGCGAATACACTGTTATACCACGAGTTTTTTTTAATATGTATACTGCATCAAATATACTTGTATTCAATCTGAATACACTGTTATACCATTACTTTTTACTTTTATATGTATACTGCATCAAATATACTTGTATTCAATGTGAATACACTGTTATACCTTGAGTTTTTACTTCTATATGTAAACTGCATTGAATATACTTGTATTCAATGTGAATACACTGTTATACCATGTGTTTTTACTTCTATATGTATACTTCTTCAAATATACTTGTATTCAATGTGAATACACTGTTATACCATGAGTTTTTACTTCTATGTAAACAGCATCAAATATACTTGTATTCAATGTGAATACACTGTTATACCATGAGTTTTTACTTCTATATGTATTCTGCATCAAATATACTTGTATTCAATGTGAATACACTGTTATACGATGTGTTTTTACTTCTATATGTATACTGCATCAAATATACTTGTATTAAATGTGAATACACTGTTGTACCATGAGTTTTTACTTCTATATGTAAACTGCATGGAATATACTTGTATTCCATGTGAATACACTGTTATATCATGAGTTTTTACTTCTATATGTAAACTGCATGGAATATACTTGTATTCAATGTGAATACACTGTTATACTATGGGTTTTTAATTCTATATGTAAAAAGCATCAAATATACTTGTATTCAATGTGAATACACTGTTATACCATGAGTTTTTACTTCTATATGTATACTGCATCAAATATACTTGTATTCAATGTGAATACACTGTTATACCATGAGTTTTTACTTCTATATGTATACGGCATCAAATATACTTGTATTCAATGTGAATACACTGTTATACCATGAGTTTTTACTTCTATATGTATACTGCATCAAATATACTTGTATTCAATGTGAATACACTGTTATACCATGAGTTATTACTTGTATATGTAAACAGCATCAAATATACTTGTATTCAATGTGAATACACTGTTATACCATGAGTTTTTACTTCTATATGTAAAATGCATGGAATATACTTGTATTCAATGTGAATACACTGTTATACCATGAGTTTTTACTTCTATATGTATACTTCATCAAATATACTTGTATTCAATGTGAATACACTGTTATACCATGAGTTTTTACTTCTATATGTATACTGCATCAAATATACTTGTATTCAATGTGAATACACTGTTATACCATGGGTTTTTACTTCTATATGTAAACTGCATGGAATATACTTGTATTCAATGTGAATACACTGTTATACCATGGGTTTTTACTTCTATATGTAAACTGCATGGAATATACTTGTATTCAATGTGAATACACTGTTCTACCATGAGTTTTTACTTCTATATGTATACTGACTCAAATATACTTGTATTCAATGTGAATAAACTGTTATACCATGAGTTTTTACTTCTATATGTAAACAGCATCAAATATACTTGTATTCAATGTGAATACTCTGTTATACCATGAGTTTTTACTTCTATATGTAAACTGCATGGAATATACTTGTATTCAATATGAATACACTGTTGTACCATGAGTTTTTACTTCTATATGTAAACTGCATGGAATATACTTGTATTCAATGTGAATACACTGTTATACCATGGGTTTTTACTTCTATATTTAAACTGCATGAAATATACTTGTATTCAATGTGAATACACTGTTATACCATGGGTTTTTACTTCTATATGTAAACTGCATGGAATATACTTGTATTCAATGATAATACACTGTTATACTATGAGTTTTTACTTCTATATGTAAACTGCATGGAATATACTTGTATTCAATGTGAATACACTGTTATACCATGAGTTTTTACTTCTATATGTATTCTGCATCAAATATACTTGTATTCAATGTGAATACACTGTTATACCATGAGTTTTTACTTCTATATGTATACTGCATCAAATATACTTGTATTCAATGTAAATACACTGTTATACCATGAGTTTTTACTTCTATATGTAAACTGCATGGAATATACTTGTATTCAATGTGAATACACTGTTATACCATGGGTTTTTACTTCTATATGTATTCTGCATCAAATATACTTGTATTCAATGTGAATACACTGTTATACCATGTGTTTTTACTTCTATATCTATACTGCATCAAATATACTTGTATTAAATGTGAATACACTGTTATACCATGAGTTTTTACTTCTATATGTAAACTGCATGGAATATACTTGTATTCAATGTGAATACACTGTTATGCCATGAGTTTTTACTTCTATATGTAAACAGCATCAAATATACTTGTATTCAATGTGAATACACTGTTATACCATGAGTTTTTACTTCTATATGTAAACTACATGGAATATACTTGTATTCAATGTGAATACACTGTTATACCATGAGTTTTTACTTCTATATGTATACTGCATCAAATATACTTGTATTCAATGTGAATACACTGTTATACCATGAGTTTTTACTTCTATATGTATACGGCATCAAATATACTTGTATTCAATGTGAATACACTGTTATACCATTAGTTTTTACTTCTATATGTAATCTGCATGGAATATACTTGTATTCGATGATAATACACTGTTATACTATGAGTTTTTACTTCTATATGTAAACTGCATGGAATATACTTGTATTCAATGTGAATACACTGTTATACCATGAGTTTTTACTTCTATATGTAAACAGCATCAAATATACTTGTATTCAATGTGAATACACTGTTATACCATGAGTTTTTACTTCTATATGTAAACTGCATGGAATATACTTGTATTCAATGTGAATACACTGTTATACGATGAGTTTTTACTTCTATATGTAAACAGCATCAAATATACTTGTATTAAATGCTAATACACTGTTATACCATGAGTTTTTATTTCTATATGTAAACTGCATGGAATATACTTGTATTCAATGTGAATACACTGTTATACCATGGGTTTTTCTTCTTTTTGTAAACTGCATGGAATATACTTGTATTCAATGTGAATACACTGTTATACCATGAGTTTTTACTTCTATATGTAAACTGCATGGAATATACTTGTATTCAATGTGAATACACTGTTATACTATGAGTTTTTAATTCTATATGTATACTGCATCAAATATACTTGTATTCAATGTGAATACACTGTTATACCATGAGTTTTTACTTCTATATGTAAACTGCATGGAATATACTTGTATTCAATGTGAATACACTGTTATGCCATGAGTTTTTACTTCTATATGTAAACAGCATCAAATATACTTGTATTCAATGTGAATACACTGTTATACCATGAGTTTTTACTTCTATATGTAAACTGCATGGAATATACTTGTATTCAATGTGAATACACTGTTATACAATGAGTTTTTACTTCTATATGTATACTGCATCAAATATACTTGTATTCAATGTGAATACACTGTTATACCATGAGTTTTTACTTCTATATGTATACGGCATCAAATATACTTGTATTCAATGTGAATACACTGTTATACCATGAGTTTTTACTTCTATATGTAATCTGCATGGAATATACTTGTATTCAATAATAATACACTGTTATACTATGAGTTTTTACTTCTATATCTAAACTGCATGGAATATACTTGTATTCAATGTGAATACACTGTTATACCATGAGCTTTACTTCTATATGTATTCTGCATCAAATATACTTGTATTCAATGTGAATACACTGTTATACCATGAGTTTTTACTTCTATATGTATACTGCATCAAATATACTTGTATTCAATGTAAATACACTGTTATACCATGAGTTTTTACTTCTATATGTAAACTGCATGGAATATACTTGTATTCAATGTGAATAAACTGTTATACCATGAGTTTTTACTTCTATATGTAAAATGCATGGAATAAACTTGTATTCAATGTGAATACACTGTTATACCATGAGTTTTTACTTCTATATGTAAACAGCATCAAATATACTTGTATTCAATGTGAATACACTGTTATACCATGAGTTTTTACTTCTATATGTAAACTGCATGGAATATACTTGTATTCAATGTGAATACACTGTTATACGATGAGTTTTTACTTCTATATGTAAACAGCATCAAATATACTTGTATTCAATGTGAATACACTGTTATACCATGTGTTTTTACTTCTATATGTTAACTGCATCAAATATACTTGTATTAAATGTGAAAACACTGTTATACCATGAGTTTTTACTTCTATATGTAAACTGCATGGAATATACTTGTATTTAATGTGAATACACTGTTATACAATGAGTTTTTACTTCTATATGTAAACTGCATGGAATATACTTGTATTCAATGTGAATACACTGTTATACTATGAGTTTTTACTTCTATATGTAAACAGCATCAAATATACTTGTATTCAATGTGAATACACTGTTATACCTTGAGTTTTTACTTCTATATGTTAACTGCATGGAATATACTTGTATTCAATGTGGATACACTGTTATACCATGGGTTTTTCTTCTTTATGTAAACTGCATGGAATATACTTGTATTCAATGTGAATACACGGTAGCCGGTGAAATAGGCCCGGACAATATAGGACCCTACAATATAGGTCCGTCAAATAGGACCTACGAAATAGGACCCTACAAAATAGGACCACTTTAAAAAATATTTTAAAGCGGTCCTATTTCTACAATAAAATGGGCCTATTTCTACCAAATAATTTCAAGTCTCATAAGAGCCTCGGAAAACATTTTCAAAAAATTGACCAACCAAGTCTAAGCAAGAGATGGCGGCTTGATAGAAACAGGCACTCTGTATATACTTTGCCTTTTTTCAAACCGCTATGACATCTGATATCATTTTACCGTCTTGTAAATCACGCGTAATTTAGCCGAATTCAAGTTTTAATTTTTTAAACATATTAACTGTAGCCATAACTATGAAGTTCATTTGTTAAAAATTTCAATTTCCTTTCAGAAATGATAAATTTTAAAGAATAAGTAAAGAAACGTGCTCACTCTGCAGTTTTTTCTCCCCTAGCCAGATCTCCCCTGTCCTTCAACGCGTCTTCCCTCTACCGATGCCAAGGCAATGCCCAGTGCTTTGGAGATGAATTCAATCAAAAAATTTCGATGAAATAATTTGTACGATGTTTTTGATTACGTTTTTATTAACTATGAAATATATTTTAAAGCAAGAAACGAATATTTGTATAATATTTTAATAGAGCAGTAAAACATCCTGCGTTGCGCGTTTTCCACAAATGCGAAAATCACATTTGTGTCCAAGTTGGTCTGCTGCGGCTGCAGCGTCTTATGGAGAAACCATCTTCTTCACGTTAAAAATTAAGTTTTTATAACTATAATTTAGATTTACCCCTTTTCTTCCTAGCAGTGGGTACCCTATTCATCTTTTCATTTCCCAATATTTTTTTCTAGCTCCAGTTCTATCTACTTTATTTATTTTATTTTTGTTTGTAAGTTGCTCGTCTCTTTTAGCCGAAGAATTTCGTTTGCTGCCAGAAATTCGTCTGCTACAAGGGGATGAACAACAAACCATTCACAAACAATAGCTAAATAAAAATAAACCAGATAGAACTAGGGCTAGAAAAAAAATTAGGAAATGAAAAAATGAATAGGGTACCCTCTGCTAGGAAGAAAAGGGGGAAAATCTGAATTATATTTATGAAAACTTATTTTTAAACATGAAGAAGTTGGTTTCTCCATAAGACGCTGCAGCCGCAGCAGACCAACTTGGACACAAATGAGATTTTCGCATTTGTGGAGAACGTGCAACGTAGAATGTTTTACTGCTCTATACCAAAGCCTGGTTCAAAAATTCTCCATCTATCGGTAAAGGTCGCATGGTTCGATAGCGTTATGAAGATGGCGTCATCTGTTCATCATCAACCTCAGCGTTAATTTACAAATAAGAAAAAAGTAAAATTATCAAATAAAATTAACTTTCGTGTATCTATTTTTTATTATTTATCTTTTTAAATATGTAAATTGCATTTTCTGAAACATTTGATTTGTTAGAAATCAATTTTGAATCGGTTTCATTTCAAGCAGACGCCAAGCATCAATAGCGTGGTCTGTGCTATGTGATTGCATTGTTACTGCTGGAGTGAGCAATTTCAGGTAAATAAGGTTATAATGTTGTCAATTTCTATTCCAATATAATATTAAACTTGGTTGTAAAGATTGCGTCATGATGGCGTGCCCCGTTAGCGTCGTGATCGGCGTGCCCTGTTAGCGTCATGATTGGCGTGCCCTGTGTTAGCGTCATGATTGGCGTGCCCTGTGTTAACACGATATGTTTTATTTATTCGTGTGCTGGTATGTGTGTTTGCAATGTAATTGGCATCATTTAAAACTAGTTAATCTCCAAACTTCTTACATAGTGATTTCAACACCAGCATTGGTCAGAGGAGACTCGCAAGCAGCAAGGAAAGGAGGCTGCTCTTCATCAGCCAGAAGTTTGATACAAAGGAGTACACAAGTTGATTTCATTACTTTTAAGTATATTCATAGTTTGTAATTAATATCTTTGTTTAATATCTCGGTTTTTCAAGATAAGCAAAGTCAATTTTTTGGATATAGATGGGCAGCAATTTTATCGAGCCATGACATCTGAGTAAGATTTCATTTTTGTATTATATTATGGTTTCCCTTTATTAATTGGGGAATTACTTGTTTGAGAAAAGTATTTCATAGAAGTTGTGTTCTAAGTCATTTGAATTTAAAACGAATTTATAGTTCATGGAAGTGTGATCTCTGTACAAAAGCCATGTCAAAAAAGAAAAATGAAGAAAAACGTCTGCTAAAAAACAAAGTTTGTAATTAATGGTTTCCCATCAAATTAACACTCAGTTGCATTTGTATTTAAACATTAAATAATAAAGAAGTTATCAATCCCGAGGAACAATACTGAAATTACAATTATTTAACGCACTCGCCACTTTCACTATTTTATCTACGAAACATATTTCATCCTCGTCCGTGAAAAACATTTCAGTGATTAACGGTCCACTCAAAATTGAAAAACGTTGTTTTAATGTGCCAATCACCCTTTCCACATGAATTCTTACTTTAGAGAGTGTGCGAGACTCTTCCACTTCTAATTGACTCAACTGGGATCGTTTGCCTTTGAATGCAGTTGTCTTTAGCTCGGCATCGCAAAGATTAATGAGATCATTTACTAAAAATCCGCGATCAGCTAGTACTACATCCCCTTCTTTTAAATTATCAATATATCCAGAATCCTCGACAATAAATTTGTCGCTACAGCGACCTCCATAGCCGAGGGAAATAAACGATACAGTTCCTTGTGGAGTAAGAGAAATCAAGTATTTGATTGTGTTGTGATGTTTGTAGGATGAAAACGTTGAAGCGCGCTCTTTGAATTTGGTAGATCGCTGGACAAAAATTTCAAAGCAATCAATAATTGAAATGCAGCGCTCAAAATGTTCACGAAAAACCATCGGAAGTGTAGCTTTTACTTCTCGTTCTCCCGGCCAAAATAGAAATGTTGGTACGAATACTTGATACATGCCTGTGACCCAAATGTGCACATATTTAGAGACGGTAGACTTTGCTATGTTAAATCGATGTCCAAGATCTTCAAGCCTGAGATTTAAACGTAATTTTACTAGGGTTAGGACAAACTGTTGGAAATGCGTAAGGACTTCTAGTGGATGTGGTTTCGGAGCAGATTGTTCGATGAAGTCAAATAAGGCAATAAATTTTTCATAAGAGTCGATGCCAGTGTAAAATTTACAACGCTTGTCATTATTAATAATGAATTTACTTATGTCAGTATCCGCTACTTTTTTCTTCAATTCTTGGTTAATTTGGTTTAGGTTTTTTACCTCCTTTGTTAACTCAAGAATTTGGTTTGAGGAATCCTTGAGATGATCCATGAATCTCGTCTTTTCTTCCTTCAACTTTTCACACTCCAATTTTAGGTGTAATATTTCACTTTCCAAGAAAGCCACAGAACGAGAAGATTGATGTTCTGAAATAAAAAACACTTTAATAAATGTTTTGTGGGGTTGATGAAACATATTGATAAAATACCTTTTTGCACATCACTCGTATTAGCTTCTAAATAGTTTTTAATGACAACTGAATCAGTAATGTGATCATCTAGAAATAAAAGTATTGCAATCACTGTTGTGAATTATTACACATCACAAATAAATTACCTTCGATGACATCAGTCAAGTTACATTCAGAATTACTAGCATTAACTTCTTCGTTATTTTCTTGAATGTCATTTTCATTATTTATCATCAGTGAAGGAACCCAAGCTACATCTTCACAATCATCTACGGGTGACCCTAATATGCAAGAACAACACTTTTTTAACTTGATTTTAGAAATATCATTGTAGCAATATTACCTGAGACAAAATGCTTAGAACAGACAAAATTTGTACGTGACAAATCTAGCTTGTTTAAAGGATCGATAATTTCAAGCCACTTTTTTCGTCGGTTTTGGGTTCGAATAGCCACAACAGAATTCACTTTAGAGTGCACATTCACTTTGGGAATAGAAAAAAAACTTAAAACTGTATGATTCCCTTCTTTGTTAGAACAGTTTTCAACACAGCAATAACGCCTACCCATTTTTTTAAACAAAGAAGAGAATGTAAACTGACAGTTGGCTGGCAATATTTATCTAAAATTGCCAATGCTTTTTGGGTTTGAGGTTGCACCAAACTGGGAGAAATAACTATCCAAGATGGCAACCTCGAACCACTCTATAGAAGTAAAAACTCATGGTATCACAGTGTATTCACATTGAATACAAGTATATTTGATCCTGTTTACATATAGAAGTATAAACTCATAATATAACAGTGTATTCACATTGAATACAAGTATATTTGATCCTGTTTTTATATAGAAGTTAAAACTCATGGTATCACAGTGTATTCACATTGAATAAAGCTATATTTGATTCTGTTTACATGTAGAAGAATAAAATCATAATATAACAGTGTATTCACATTGAATACAAGTATATTTGATCCTGTTTACATATAGAAGTAAAACCTCATGGTATAACAGTGTATTCACATTGAATACAAGTATATTTGATGCAGTATACATATAGAAGTAAAAACTCATGGTATAACAGTGTATTCACATATACACAAGTATATTTGATGCAGTTTACATATAGAAGTAAAAACTCATGGTATAACAGAGTATACACATTGAATACAAGTATATTTGATCCTGTCTATATATAGAAGTAAAAACTCATGATATGACAGTGTATTCACATTGAATACAAGTATATTTGATCCTGTTTACATATAGAAGTAGAAAATCGTGGTATAACAGTGTATTTACATTGAATACAAGTATATTTGATGCTGTTTACATATAGAAGTGAAAACTCATGGTATAACAGTGTATTCACATTGAATATAAGTATATTTGATCCTGTTTACATATAGAAGTAAAAACTCATGGTATAACAGTGTATTCACATTGAATACAAGTATATTTGAACCTGTTAACATATAGAAGTAAAGACTCATGGTATAACAGTGTATTCACATTGAATACAAGTATATTTGATGCAGTATACATATAGAAGTAAAAACTCATGGTATAACAGTGTATTCACATTGAATACAAGTATATTTGATGCAAAATACATATAGAAGTGAAAACTCATGGTATAACAGTGTATTCATATTGAATACAAGTATATTTGATCCTGTTTACATATAGAAGTAAAAACTCATGGTATAACAGTGTATTCACATTGAATACAAGTATATTTGATCCTGTTTACATATAGAAGTAAAGACTCATGGTATAACAGTGTATTCACATTGAATATAAGTATATTTGATGCTGTTTACATATAGAAGTAAAATCTCATGGTATAACAGTGTATTCACATTGAATACAAGTATATTTGATGCTGTTTACATATAAAAGTTAAAACTCATGGTATAACAGTGTATTCACATTGAATACAAGTATATTTGATGAAGTATACATATAGAAGTAAAAACTCATGCTATAACAGTGTATTCACATTGAATACAAGTATATTTGATGAAGTATACATATAGAAGTAAAAACTCATGCTATAACAGTGTATTCACATTGAATACAAGTATATTTGATCCTGTTTACATATAGAAGTAGAAACTCATGGTATAACAGTGTATTCACATTAAGTACAAGTATATTTGATTCAGTATACAAATAGAAGTAAAAACACATGGTATAACCGTGTATTCACATTCAATACAAGTATATTTGATGCTGTTTACATATAGAAGTAAAAACTCATGGTATAACAGTGTATTCACATTGAATACAAGTATATTTGATGCTGTTTACATATAGAAATAAAAACTCATGGTATAACAGTGTATTCACATTCAATACAAGTATATTTGATGCGGTTTACATATAGAAGTAAAATCTTATGGTATAACAGTGTATTCTTATTGAATACAAGTATATTTGATGCTGTTTACATATAGAAGTAAAAACTCGTGGTATAACAGTGTATTCACATAAAATACCAGTATATTTGTTACAGTATACATATAGAAGTAAAAACTCATGGTATACCCGTGCGAAAAATGTAGTTGAAAACTAGCTAGTAGCTAGTTGATAAAAAAGGTTGGTGTCAAGTGGCAATAGCATGTTTTTTGCGTGCTAGCTTTGCACCCCCACGAGCAAGATTTTTACTTGGTGAAATCGAGTATTTAATAATAAAGCTAGTTTCTTGGTTTTATGAAAAAACCTACTTTTAAGCTAGCTAAACAACAGCATTTAAAATACTTAATTTGAACCTACATAGAACAATTAATTAATAATGATAAAAATCACTAATCGAAAATATAGATTCATTTTTATTTCTGTTTATTGCACACGAGTTTGCTATTGCGCATACAAAAACTCTTCCATGTATGACTTAATTAAATAAGTCACAAAGAAAATTAACCGTAAGTAGAGAGGCCGGAGGCAGTATACATAATATCAACGACGAACAATAAAAGGTAACGGTTATAAAAAAGGGGCAGGTTATTAAAACGCCGAAACTGGAATAATAAATAAATCAAGTTGACAATCAGACCAAAAGCTGTGGAAGATGATAAATGACAGTGGAGAACACATATAAGCTAGATAACGTCGTTTTCTTCGGCAGCTTGTGATGACGAGTCTTCATTTTCAAAATCAGAACTACGTACGGAAATATTGTCTTCGTTATCGTCAACACCATCTTTAGAATTACCGTTGTCATCTTCGCTGTCATTATCTCCGATAAACAAAGGCTGTTTGGTAAGTGATGATTTTTTTCCTTTGTTCTTAGCTGCCGTATGACATGAACGAAGTTTAGCACCCACGCCACTGTTTATTGCTTTGTCAGTTGGTACCAATTTGTACCATTCTTTCCAATTTCTTCGCACAAAATCTAAGAAAAAAAATTGTCATATTGTGGAATAAAAAGGGCTTTGAATTAAAAAAGTACTTTTGAGAGCTTGAATGATGTTTGAGGGAATCTTGGGCTTCGGTTTACTCCCCTTCATATTTGGGCACGCCTTTCCCGATAAACTATAGCCTGCCAATTGGCTTTGTGTGAAGAATGCATCCAAGATCGTGTTGATCATTAAGTTTAGGTTATGATCCGTATTAGCAGTAGATCCATAGGCAACGGCATTTTTAAGTGCATCTCGATCAATAAATACATCACCATCAAGCTTTACCTAAATGAATGTATATGGACTATTAGTTATTTTTCCTACTTTTAAAAAGAAAATAAACTATGTTCCTTACTAATCGCTTCGAGGGAGTAGCGTGTGGAGAAGAACAAGGAGTTGAAACGGCAGATGCAGGGACAGTGGTCAGTTTCATTGACTGTAGACGCGAAAGCTCCGCCTGCCTTTTCTCAGAATCGGCCTTGATGACATCAATAAGGCCCGTGATATCTAAATAGTATTATTAGTAATTGTGTTAGCAGATGTTATTATTTTATTGCAATTCTTCATACTCACGTTGAATAAGAACTGTTGGAAGAAGTTGATCGGAGTGCATTTTCTCTAGCGTATCATTTAGGCCAGATACGTCGTTGGTTTTTTCTTTGCAGACATCTTCGAGTGTATTCAATTGTATTTCGAGTTCCGTTATCTGTCCATTAAGAATTTTTCGCTCTTCTTCCTTTTCGTTTTCCAGACGAGCAACTTTTTTCTTAAGTTCATCGTTTTCCTATAATACACAAACAAACAAATATTCAAATAATCATATTACTTAAACAAAATCAGTTCGAGTCAGAATACAAAAGTCAGTCGAATATAACTAACTTGTTCCAACCGACGTTTAATTCGAGCTGAGTCATCCTTTTCCAATGATGTGCTGGTTGTTTGATCTTCATCGTTTTCTTTGCCACCTATGCAAGCTGCACTTTCTGCTTGATAAAAATCTAGGTGACGACGACTTCGAGTCTTCTTGGTATGATCGTCATCCTCTCGTGCAGTTTGGTTAAGAGACAAAGGCTTGCTTTTGGTTGCAATAGCAGCCGAGCTTGATGTTGTGGTATTCGGTTTGCTCGTTGTTGATCGTTTACCTTTGCTTGCATTATTACTATGCTGTGTGACATCTTTCGACAGGGATTTCTTTTTTAATTGCAGTAGATTTTTCTTAAGAAAATCTTTGTCCTCTGTAAATACATAGAAATTAGAATTAATGACACAGTAATAATAGTCCAAAAAAATACCAGGGAAACAAGGACGAACAAGACTTTGAACTTACCAGATAACATGAGTGGTCGACCAGATCTAAATTCATCATCCGGCCCTTCAGTTGAATTACTTCCATAGATTTTGTCATTCCAATTGTTCTTAGTTCTCTTGTGCCACCTAAAACGATAAGTAAAAGAGTTTGAACATCTCTTAATGGATAAAAAGGTAGAAGTTTTATACCGAATAGTGAGTTGTTCGTTGTCTGAGATCCAAGAATGCACCACAAGAACACTTTCACTCAAACTGTCTGGAAGGGGAGGTTTAAAAATGGAACTTAGTGTTCCAACACCAAAAACAGTGTTGGAAACGAAAGACGTCCCCAACGGCCGACGATGAGATCCGGCCGAACAACCAGGATTCCGGCCCATTTACGGGAATACGATCTTCGGGGCCCCCGACAGGTGGCCCCTTGTCACCCGCCCGACTGTACTGATTCTTTGTGCCCTTTCCCCCCCCCCCTGGTGTCAATGTCATATTTTGGAGGGGGTCGGGCCGAGAGAGTCTCAAGCTATCTATCCAACGAGTCAGACAATACAGTCAGTGTCGCAATCTCAAACTTGTGTCATCAATTTTAATTATTTACAACTCAATTCGGTAAGGTAACGCTAGACACACGATTCCTTCCGAACATGGTCCTTCGAACCTTCCTTTTTTGAACCGGTATATTTTTTGTGAAACTGACTGAACGCCTCTCGGCAAAGCGTTCGGGTCTCTTTGGCAACAAAAGACCCACTGACTCTTTCAACTTAAACTGCTCTTACTATCAAACTTAAAACTCTCCCTTTAATCAAATTTCCAAAAAATTTAGTTAAGTGTATATGTGTGTGTGCTTTTCGACAATTCGTCTAGCCGTCATCGCCATTTTTTTTTTGACAAACCGCGTGGCGGCCTGAGGCGTCAGACAATCTGAACGCCTCACACACACACACACACTCGACTGTAAAAGCAATTCACCCCTTTCCTTTTTTGACCTTTTTAAAAGTAAAAACATTTGATAATTCTTTCTTCCTCTCTCCCTAAACATCAACTTAAATTAAATTCAGAAAGTTTACTATTGATCTGTCTCTTTCTCTGCTTATTCCTGCATCAATTTTTCACAACTTAACCTTTTCTTTTTTTCTCTCAACGCTCCATTTTAGTGGAGCTCCAAGAAGGGCTCCTTTTTTTTCAGCAAAAATTAGGCCCGAACAAAAAAGAAAGCGGCACTTGGCCCACCTACGAGGAGAGATTGCCCCATGGACGGGCCCAATCCGGGAGCCACTATACAAAAACACCAGAGAAGGTCAACGTGAAAGTCGGCGTGAAGAATATCGCAACAGGCCAATCATACCACCATCCCGTCCAATCATCATTGGCCCATCACCCGAACAGCTGGAAATAAATCTCCGTCGGGTCTTGGATCGATTTGCAGCCACTGACCCTCCTCCAAGGCGATACTTCCCGACACCGGCTGAGAGAGCCGAATTCGCCAGACAAATATCGGCACCTGCCACTCAAGACTTCCGGATCACCAGGGGGCTGTTTCACGGCCCCAAACAACATCAACCAAACGTACCAGTCCAGGCAGCCGCCGCCGAAGAAGCAGGAGCCGTTGGCGGAAAAGAGAAAAGAGTAGAAGGGGCAGTTGGAGGTGAGGACAGCGAGGAGGACGATACTCTGCAGTTGCTCTACGAGAGCCTGTCAATTGAAGAGCCGACACAAGCTCCCATCCTGACACCACCTAAACCAATAGAGCCAACACGGCAAGGCCGAGCAAGAGGAAGGGGGCTACTGATGCACTCGCAAGAGAGCCCCAGAGAACGATCCAAATCCAGGATCGCCTGGATTCGAAGACTGGCGGAGAAACAAGAAGGAAATTAGATTCCCTCCATTGTTCCAATAACATCACTGTATTCTAGGAATGTCGTCTTGTCGTCGATAAATACAGGATGTGTCTTTCTTCCATAAATTTACTCTAATAATATTCAAAAAAAAAAAAGCCTTCTTACATCAGTTGGGAGATAAGCAACAGCTGAACTCCATAAAAAAAAAAACCCTTTTCTTTTTTTCTCTCAGCAGACAGAACACAGCATTCCGAAGGCGATTAGGTGAACTAGGGTCGAGCCAAAACTTAGCCGACCCACCGCTCGTCACGCCACCTACTGAGAGAAGGGAGAGACGAAAAACTTTCACTCTCCAACAACAACGGCAGAGGCGCTGCAATCAAAACTTGAAGCAGCCACTCTCCAACAACACCGCAAGAGGCGCTGCACTCACAACTTGAAGCAGCAACTCAATCAAAAAACACCGCAAGAGGCGCTGTAATCACGCGCCAAGCAAACAACAACTAAAGACAGGCTTAACAATTAGAAATCAAACAAAAACAAATTAATAACTATTTTCTTTCATCCAATCACACCCAAGATGACCACCCCAACGAACGAAACATCCCGGAGGGCCATCAAGGGCCACGTCAGACGCTGGATCCACAACATCCAGCAATACGACATCGTACAAATAGACCTAACAATCTACAATATATTGCTAGGAGCTGAAACCAGTCTAAAAAGCATGCAAGCTAAATACAATCGACTCTCAGAGGCGGTCGCCAGAGACATGGAAGCATCAAACGCGACCCGTGCACAATTCGATGCCGAGGTCGAAAGCGTGATCACTCTGGAGGATGAGTGCAACGCTGCATACGTGATCGTCAGGCGAAAAAAGGATGAATTCAAAGCACTCAAAGAAGCTGAAGAAAAAAACGGCAAAAAGCCGATCAAGACGCAATCAGGGCCAAAGAAAAGGCCGATCAGGACGCCATAAGGGCCCAAGAAAAAACCGATCAAGACGCTGCAAGAGCACAAGAGATAATCATCCGTCAACAAGAATTTCAAGATCAACAGAACTTGTTCCGACAATTGATTGCCGCCATTCCAGCAGCAGCTGCACTAGGAGCACCAGCAGCTCCAGCCGCAGTTACATCGACTAAGCTCCCAAAACGTCAAATTAAACCATTCAAAGGGGACGTGCTCGAATGGACGGCCTTCTGGGAAGGTTACAACGCAGCCGTCCATGAATCAGCCATTCCAGCAGTTCAAAAATTTGGATATCTTAAAGACTACTTGAAAGGTGAAGCACAGCTGTGCGTGGAGAACCTTGAGCTGACAGACGCCAACTACACCGTTGCAGTGAATCTACTGAAGGCGATGTACGGCAAACCGGACGTCCTGATCGAGGCCCACACCCACAAGTTAGCAACGCTGCAACCAGTGAAAGACATAGCTGATACCGCGGCGCTCAGGTGCTTCCAGCTGACTATCCAGTCACATATCAATGCGTTGGAGACACTGGGAGTTGCAAGAACGAGCCACGGATGCCTCCTTGGATCAAGCATTTTACGCTCGATCCCACTCAAACTTCAAGAAAAGTGGGCAGAATCCGCAACAAACAAGGTAACAGACATTGATCAAGTGTTAAAATTTATCGAAGAGCAAGTTGAAGCTGCAGAGCGACTCAGCCGTCTGAGAGCTACTACACCAAAGCCGGCCCAAAATTCTCCGCAACCGGCAAAAATAAAACCAGCAACAACACCGACAGCTTCCCAGCTCGGAGTCAGCAGCAAGCCGACTCCACAAACAAACCATCCAAGCAAAACAAGAAGAAATGGCAGCCCACCACCACCAAGGAGAGAAGCGACAGCATCATCTTCAAGAAAGCCAATGCTGCCCTGCGTGTTCTGCAAGGAGATGCATTGGGCCACGAATTGCCCAATGGAGCTGAAAGAAAAAAAGGCAGTCATCACCAACGAAAGAAGATGCTCAAACTGCTTCGGTCGACACGAGACCACCGTTTGTTTCAATCCCCACAGGTGTCAGCGATGCCGAGCAAAGCACCACACATCCTTGTGTGCCGAGAAAGACACCAGATTCGGATCCTCAACCATAATTCCAAATAAACCGGCCGCTAGAAGCAGCTCAACTACAGCGTGCGCAAGCTCCTTTGGTGAGATTATTCTCAAAACAGCAACCGTTTACATTTTAGGCCCATACGGAAAGCAGATCCGAGCAATTCTCTTCCTCGACGACGGCAGCCATAGAACATGGATTAAAAAGCAGATTTCAAGAGAGCTTCAACTGAAGATAATCCAGGTGGAACAAATCGCGACCAGGGCCTTCCGCCAGACAGAGGCCCCTCCAGCAGAGACTCACAACGTGGTCGAAATGACGGTGCGGGGCACCTGGCAAGGAGCCCCAACGGTGCGCATAGAAGCTTTGGAGGCAACCGACAAAGTAGGAAGCACCGGCACGTACCAAACTACAGAATTTGCAAGAAAGCTGTGGTTGGAAAATGAAAATTTGGCAGACGACCGCTTCGAACGTGAAGAAGGAGACGAGGACGTCGGAATTCTTGTTGGAATGGACCAAATGTTCAACATCATGTTCAACGAGCCAGCAATTACAAGCCCGTGCGGACTCAGAGCCTACAGTTCGAAACTTGGAAAGGTCATCGGCGGTCCATCCCAAGAAACAACATCGAAGCAAAGTCAATCAATTGTCAGTCAACTACTAATCAATTCAAATTGCTCTCTACCACAGATCACCTCACAGCCATCAGAAATTTTTAACAGCATCCAATCAAACAAGTCGGAAAGCAGGGAGACAGGAAACTCCAGTCTCCTTCCACTACCAGAAAATTCTGAACAAATCTGCTTTTTCGACTCAACAAAAGAAAGAAAAAGGTTTGAAATGGAGAAGTTAAATTTTGATATGTCGTTATTTTGGCGTCTAGAAAATTTCGCGAACTTAAACGACTGCGTTGCTGTGGAGAAGGACGATCAATTCCGCTCCTTCTGCGAAGAAATCACGCGATTTGAAGACGGCAGATATTGCACGCCAATACCATGGACAACTGACAGATGGAGACTGGAAATCAACCACCAGATGGCAGCAGTAAGACTGAGAAGCATGCTGCACAAGCTCCGAAAATCTCCAGTCGACTTGGCCAACTACACAAAAGAAATCGAACAACTCATAGCAAACGGATTTGTAGAAGAGGCTGATTTCAATTACGATGGCCTCCACACTTATCTACCGCATCATCCAGTCTACCGAACAGACAAGGCCACCACAAAAATCCGACCAGTTTTCGACGGCGCCGCAAGATCCAAATATGGACCGAGCCTCAACGATGTTCTGGAGACCGGACCAAATCTTAATCCTGATCTCCTCTCGGTCTTAATGCGCTTCCGGATGAACCGGATCGCCTGGATTGCGGATATCGAAAAGGCCTTTCTCAACATCGCGCTGCAGCCCGAAGACGCTGAAGCTGTCAGATTTTTATGGCCAAGAAAACCGGAAGAACCCAACTCCGATTTCATCGCGTACAAATGGAAAAGAGTTCCATTTGGGCTAAGCTCAAGTCCATTCCTTTTAAGAGTCACTATTAACAAATATTTGCTCTCAGTCAAATCTAGATTTTCTACGACAGTCGAGCAGATAGAAGAGCAGCTTTACGTAGACGACTACCTCGGAGGAGCAGACGACGTGCCAACAGCCATAACTACGGTAGAAGAAACCGTCACGTTATTCTCAGAGGCCCAACTCAACATGAGGAGCTGGGCAACAAACAACAAGCAGCTCCGTGACTTTCTCACCGATAAAGAAATGTCGGACCAGATTGTCGGAATTCTTTCACCCACAATAGACGGCCAGCAAAAGGCACTGGGTCTTAGATGGGACACGAGCTCCGATTCATTTAAATTTGACCCTACATCTATAATGGAAGCAGCCGTGCAGATAGGAGAAAAAATCACCAAAAGAAAAATTCTGAGCATATCAGCAAGGATATTCGACCCAATTGGTTTCCTAGCTCCTACAGTCCTACTTTTAAAAATAATTTATCAAAAACTTTGGGAAGGAGACATAGGTTGGGACGATGACGCCACACCCGAAGTGAAGAACACCTGGGGCAGCATCATGAAAGGCCTGAAGGATCTACATCATTTGGAGATCCCACGATGGATTAGATATTCAAAAACTTCCATCGTCTCCGCAGAAATTCACGTGTTCGGCGATGCATCAGAAGCAGCATACGGAGCAGTAGCCTACGCACGGCTCCGACTGGAGAACGGAATTCCCTACACCATCCTCCTTGCAAGCAAAACCAGAGTGGCACCTCTCCCAAAAAAGAAAGTAACGTTACCCAGACTCGAACTACTAAGCTCTTTGTTAGCAATTCGTTTAGGAGAGAAAATCCGAACCTCCCTTCACACCGAGTCATGGAAAACGACTTACTGGACAGACTCCCTCGTCACACTTGGATGGATACGAGGAGATCCTTATCGTTGGAGACCGTTCGTGCGAAACCAGGTGGAAACCATCAGAAAATTTTCCAACGCGGATTGGTGGAGACATTGCCCCGGATTGGAGAATCCAGCCGATCTCGCTTCACGGGGAGCGCCAGCGCATGCGCTGGTGGAATCGAAACTTTGGTGGCACGGACCAGCCTGGCTGACAGAAGGAGAAAGCGAATGGCCGAATTCTCCAGAAAACCACTCCACCGAAACTCAAGAGAAAATCGAGGAAGAGGAGACAAAGAAAACGGCAACTGTCTCCTTTGCAGCAGTCGAAACAGCCCAGCCGATTGAATGGTACCTCGACAAAACCTCTACATGGACAAAACTACTTTTCAGAACAGCCTGGGTCCTCAGAGCACTCAACCGTATGAAGAAAAGAACGCGCGACCCAGGACTTGAACTAAAAGAAGTCATTACAGTCGCCGGAAAAGAAATAACGATCGACAAGGTAGTCACCGAAGAGCTGAACGAAGCGGAGCTAGCCATCTGCAGACAGCTCCAAATAGAACGCTATCCCAAAGCTTTTCGGACACTCCAGCTCGGACTGCAGATTCACCCAAAGGAGAAAATCGCATCGCTCCGACCGGTCTGGGACAATCGAGATCGACTCATCCGAGTCACTGGAAGAGTGGCGCTCGCCCTCAGGGATCGAGACATTCAACCACCGATCCTTCTCCCAGCAAACCATCCTGTTGTAAAAATGTTAATAACTAACAAACATGTATTTAATTCACACACAGGAGTAAAGACGACACTGTCAGAACTGAAAGAAAAATATTGGATCGTGAAAGGACGCCAACAAGTGAGAAACGTTTGGTTCGCCTGTGTGAAGTGCCAGAAGCTGACTTCACCTCCTTTCCGACAAATAGCAGCGCCGCTACCAGCCAACCGACTCCGCGATGCCAGGGCATTCGAAATAACCGGAACCGATTTCGCTGGCCCGCTGTACTACAAAAAAGCAACTCCGAAAAGGAAATCCAAGTCGGCGCCATCCGTCGAACAAGTCATTCCGGAACCTCCACCAGAAGAAGAGAACCCGGATGCAGCGGAGCTTCCCACCGAAGAAGCTCCCGAAGAAGAAGACGATGGCGACCAACCGGATCCGACACAACAAGTCAACAAAAAGCAACCCAAGAGTTACATGTGCATCTTTACTTGTGCCGTGACGAGAGCGATTCATCTGGAGTTGACCAAGGACATGACGGCTCGCTCCTTTCTGTTAGCTTTCCGTCGATTCTCCGCCAGAAGAGGCCCAGTGTCAGTGATGTACAGTGACAACGCCCAAACATTCCGCTGTGTGTCTCGATATCTTAAAAACATTCGATCCGACCCATCCGTTCACGACCTCCTCGCCATGAGAAGAACCAGCTGGATCTTCTCTGTTAGCCCTCGCTCCATGGTGGGGCGGATTTTGGGAGAGGATGGTGAGGATCACGAAAGATCTTTTGAGACGAATCAACGGGCGCGCATGTCTCACGTACGACGAGCTGGAAGTGAGTTTAATCGAAACGGAAAGTGTGATTAACGCGAGACCGTTGAACTACATTGGCGAAGGAGTGGACGATCCGCTCCCGATCACTCCGAATCAGTTTCTCAACAATCGTCGTTCAACTTGTGCTACGCCGGAGCCAGCAGTCAACCTATTGGCTCCCGATTCAACAAGTGAACTACTTAAGAAAATGGATCAGAACAGGCGTGACTACGTCAGCAACTTGTGCTCGCGGTTCGTCTCCGATTACCTGATGCAGCTGGATAATTTTCACGCAAAGGGAGCGTCGGGTAGAAAAATCCGCGTCGGAGAAGTTGTCGTAATCCACGACAAACTTTCCAAACGGCTCATGTGGAAGACGGGAGTAGTCAAGGAATTACTCCCCAGCTGCGACGGCTTAGTCCGATCCGCGATCGTCAAGTTCCCATCCGGTAATTTATTAACCCGAGCCATTCAATGTTTGTATCCCGTAGAACTTAGAGAAGATCAACCGGAAGGTGTAGAGATCGCAGACGGTGTATTGAATCCGGAGCCAGCTGAAACAACTGCTCCGCAATTTCCAAATCCACCCGATCCGGCTCCATTCCCATTGCTTTCGATCGATCCAGCTGACGTCGAAGAAGATGATCATGTGGCCAATCCGGCCGCAACTGACGTCGGCGAGGTCGAGGCCCAAGGCATGGGCTCTGGTGGGGAGTATGTTGGAAACGAAAGACGTCCCCAACGGCCGACGATGAGATCCGGCCGAACAACCAGGATTCCGGCCCATTTACGGGAATACGATCTTCGGGGCCCCCGATAGGTGGCCCCTTGTCACCCGCCCGACTGTACTGATTCTTTGTGCCCTTTCCCCCCCTGGTGTCAATGTCATATTTTGGAGGGGGTCGGGCCGAGAGAGTCTCAAGCTATCTATCCAACGAGTCAGACAATACAGTCAGTGTCGCAATCTCAAACTTGTGTCATCAACTTTAATTATTTACAACTCAATTCGGTAAGGTAACGCTAGACACACGATTCCTTCCGAACAAACAGAGTCATTAAAATTATCTGAGAATTCGAACAAAACCAATGGAAGTGAAGCATGCTTTGACGATTTCTCCATTTCTAAGAAATAAAACATTACACAGTGTTCTTGACTAATAATTGCCAATATAATGACGCCTTGAATTACCTTTCTCGATCAAAAGCAACAATTTTTGACAATAATGAGTAAAATGCTGATAAACATCAAATTATAAAAAAAAATACCGAAGATGAACCATATATATACCTCGCATAGGCCAAAACTTAGCAGACTTTAATATGTGATGAGAGTTTTTTGGCGCTATTTTCTGCTGCCACAAGGTTGCATTTAATATAACAAATGGAAAAAATTCATAATTTTAATTTAGATAAAAGTGAATTCAGAATAAACTATATTAAAAACATTAAATAAATTTCGGTGAAATTTTGATGTGGAAATTTACGTATTGTATGTAATAATAAGACTTATTGCTGGGGAAAACAATATGACAAGCTTGTATAGCAGACAAAATAGAAAATCGTGATTAGTGATGACAGAATAAAAATTGTGATCTTTTTTAAAAATGATTTTGTACTGAATTTGGATTTTAATCATTACATTAAGACTAAATTCTCTTTCTAACCATGAGTTTCCGTCAAAACAAAAAAAGAGCTGGATATTCCAGATGGACTCTCAACAGAATGGGGAGAAAGAAAGCCTCTGAATTAGTTAATAAATTGTTGAATCCTGATTGCGAGACAATTAACAAAGAAGTATGCAGACTTTCCAATTAATATTAAGGATTTCACAATTATTTATTTATTTTTTGTATAGACTACTGTTTTTACTAGAGAAGAAGCTAGAGACATTACAGTTGAATCTCCATTACACGGTGATACTCAGACAATATTGCCTCTTCAAGCAGAAGATTGTGAACATCAAGCAATAATTCATGCTGCAGCAGGTAGCGAAACTTCACACCAAGCTTCAGATAGTGTATTTCAAGATATGTCTAGCATCCCACCACTGGAAAAGTCAAATGAATTAATAGATGATGAAAGTTGGGGAGATACCGATAGCATGATAGATGATGGCAGCTGTGATGAAATGGAAGAAGAAGATTTAGGATATCAAGTATATTATAGTAATTTTTTTATTAATTGGTGGTTATACTAATAAAAACATACATTTTAGGGAAAAACAAAAACTGATTCATCGGTATACCTGCCATTACTTTGCATACTCTTCTACCTAAGAGATCATTTGACTAAGGCTGCCTTACAGCATCATCTCAAAATATTGATGGTGGCTACAAAGACTAGCATAAGAAAACTAACAAGTGTGCACAACCTGCTATCAAAATACCGTCACCTGAAGACAACTATTAAAAAGACCTTCGTCTGTAGGTTAAAGGATTGTAATTCTCACCTTGTGTTGGACGACAAAAAAGTCCCTGTCGAAAAACAACCTTGTGGACACAAATACACAAATAATCGCTCAAGTGACTGCTACATTCTTCAACTTCCGATTGCAGAACAGATTTCTTATTACATCAAAACTTATCATAATAAACAGCAAAAATCAACAAGCCCTTCAGATGATCCTGACACTCGCAGCGATGTTAACTCTGGCGGAAATTACAGAAGACTACAAGAGGCCGGTGTTATCGATGAAAACACCATTACCACGCAGATCAATACTGATGGAGCTCAAAAGTTTAAATCTAGCAAGTTCGGAATTTGGCCTCTGATGGGGATAATCAATGAAGCAAGTTTCAAGACACGACGATCCTGCATTATACTATTAGCCCTATGGTATGGTAACAAAAAACCCCTAGAGATACTCTGCTTGAACAAGCCATTGAAGAACTGAATAAGCTTCAAAAACATGGCATAGAAGTGAACGGAATTATCTACAAAGTACGCGTCTTGATTATTTCTACTGATACTGTCGCTCGTCCACTTGTTCGCAATTCAACCCAATTCAACGGCGAGTTTGGATGCGACTTTTGCCTTCATCCTGGTGAGCGAGTGCCAAAAGGAAAAGGGAGTGTCCGGGTATATCCGCAGCCAAATTCCTACCCAACCTTCAAGCCAAGATCCATGGAACAGCACAAAAAGGATCTAGAACTGGTTGGTATGTTGAAAAATAAACCAGTCCATGGAATTGTCGGCCCTAATCCCTTCCAAAAATTGGCTGATTTTGACCATGTCGAAGCATACGTCCCGGAGTATATGCACTCTTGTTGCCTTGGTGTTTTCAAGATGTTCATCAAGCTTTGGACTGATAAGAAACATAAGAAGGAAAAATGGTATATAGGTTACTATCTAGCATTTATCAATGCCCGCCTTTCTCAAGCCAAACCTCCATATGATATATCCCGCACCATTGATTCACTCAACGATTTGACTGACTGGAAGGCTTCTATGTATCGTACTTTTGTCCTATACTATTTCCATCTGTTAGAGGGTCTCTTACCATCACCTTTTTTTGAACATTTCTCAGGCCTCGTTTACGGCATGTCCCTGTTGTTACAAGAACGTGTGAATGTGGCTGATGTTTCTAAAGTAGAGGCTCTGTTTCACAAATTTGTCATTGATTCAGAAATTCTTTACGGGATCGAACACATTGGAATCAATATGCATTTTTGATTCATTTGCCAGAATGTGTAATGAAATGGGGGTGTTTGTGGGCAACATCGGCTTATATACCTGAATGGTTTAATGTGGTATTAATTTCAATGTGCAAAGGGACTCAGGCAATTACCGAACAAATGAGTACTAATTATCTAATGAATTTGGCAGTTAGAGAGGAGGCAATTAGTTTACTGACAAATGAAGAGGTCCCACCAAATGTCGAAAACCTTTTTAAAGAATTACTTCATTTATCCAACGACTCTGTGCGTCAACTGGGTAAGGGAAAGATCACTAATTCGGGTGCAGTCAAATTAATTGGTGGATCAAGCAGTCGTAAATTGTCAGTCAGCGAGGAAGTGGCAGTAAGAAATAAGATGCGATACCTCCCAGAGTCTTATAATCTTCTAGACCAATTAGATTTCCAAGAAAGTTTTGATTTTTTTCCTCGGTTCCAACTTCATTCTATTGGCTCTGTTTTCACTACTACCGATTATGAGAAATCGCCAAAAAGAATCAATTACTGTGCATTACTTGAAAGCGGAGACTTTGTTGCTATTGACAGCATAGTTTATTTTCCATTGATATTCATGACATTCATTATAGGTAGAAAATATGGTTCAGAATCGAAGCAAACGTTTTTGCCTCCCTCTTTGAACGGAATCGATTTTAGTCCAACTCACGGACAAACAACACGACTTGTGGGAAAATCAAAACATCAGTTGGCTTTTGATCCTTTGCAAATTAAGAAAAAGTGTGTTTTGGCGATGAATAATGTGTTAACAGATACTTATCTAATTACCGCATTGGTAAATCACTTTGAAAGTGATTAATTTGGATCTTAAACCTGTTTGCTAATACTGAATGAATAATCTTATGTATACATGCGAGCATTAAATACAATAAAAAGTAAAAATCTGAATTACAATATCTTCATTTTGGGAATGGGTTTTATGTTATATTAATTCTTCAAACCACGGTTAATAATAATTCTATGAATGGTTATTAATTAAATATTGGTTATGGAAAAAATACGAACAAGAAAAGAGCAAGAAAATTTTATGTAATTAACATGGTAGTTATACATATGTTGTTCATATACAAGTCACGAACAACTATTTTCTGTAGCTAAAATGTGCAAGGTAGTTCAATGCGCACAACATAGTGGTTTTCTGAAAGCTAATGCATCAGTGTCGATAAACAACCATTCGATGAGTAAAAATCGGTAAGAGTTTTTTCTTCGAGCTACCCGCAACCTAGTTTTTACCTTGTTTCTTTATGGGATAACCTCAAATTGTTAGGATTATCCTTGTAGCTAGCTGTTTTTCATTATTCTTAAGAATTACACGCTTGTCGCTAGTAAGTGGAGGGGACGGCTAGCTATATTTTTCGCACGGGTAACAGTGTATTCACATTGAATACAAGTATATTTGATCCTGTTTACACATATTATAACAGTGTATTCACATTGAATACAAGTATATTTGATGCAGTATACAAATAGAAGTAAAAACTAATGGTATAACCGTGTATTCACAAGCAATACAAGAATATTTGATGCTGTTTACATATAGAAGTAAAAACTCATGGTATAACAGTGTATTCACATTGAATACAAGTATATATGATGCAGTATACAAATAGAAGTAAAAACTAATGGTATAACCGTGTATTCACAAGCAATACAAGAATATTTGATGCTGTTTACATATAGAAGTAAAAACTCATGGTATAACAGTGTATTCACATATACACAAGTATATTTGATCCTGTTTACATATAGAAGTAAAAATTCATCGTATAACAGTGTATTCACATTGAATACAAGTATATATGATGCGGTTTACATATAGAAGTAAAAATTCATGGTATAACAGTGTATTCACATTGAATACAAGTATATTTGATGCTGTTTACATATAGAAGTAAAGACTCATGGTATAACAGTGTATTCACATTGAATACAAGTATATTTGATGCTGTTTACATATAGAAGTAAAATCTCATGGTATAACAGTGTATTCACATTGAATACAAGTATATTTGATGCTGTTTACATATAGAAGTAAAAACTCATGGTATAATAGTGTATTCACATAAAATACCAGTATATTTGATGCAGTATACATAAAGAAGTAAAAACTCATGGTATAACAGTGTATTCACATTGAATACAAGTATATTTAATGCTGTTTACAGATAGAAGTAAAAACTCATGGTATAACAGTGTATTCAAATTGAATACAAGTATATTTTATGCAGAATACATATTGAAGTGAAAACTCATGGTATAACAGTGTATTCACATTGAATACAAGTATATTTGATCATGTTTACATAGAGAAGTAGAAACTCATGGTATAACAGTGTATTCACATTGAATACAAGTATATTTGATTCTGTTTACATATAGAAGTAAAAACTCATTGTATAACAGTATATTCACATTGAATACAAGTATATTTGATCCTGTTTACATATAGAAGTAAAAACTCATGGTATAACAGTGTATTCACATTGAATACAAGTATATTTGATTCTGTTTACATGTAGAAGTAAAAACTCAAAATATTACAGTGTATTCACATCGAATACAAGTATATTTGATTCTGTTTACATGTAGCAGTATAAATTCATAATATAACAGTGTATTCACATTGAATACAAGTATATTTGATTCTGTTTACACGTAGAAGTATAAACTCATAATATAACAGTGTATTCATTTTAAATACAAGTATATTTGATCCTGTTTACATATAGAAATAAAAACTCATCGTATAACAGTGTATTCACATTGTATACAAGTATATTTAATGCTGTTTACATATAGAAGTAAAAACTCATGGTATAACAGTGTATTCACATTGAATACAAGTATATTTGATGCTGTTTACATATAGAAGTAAAGACTCATGGTATAACAGTGTATTCACATTGAATACAAGTATATTTGTTGCAGTATACATATAGAAGTAAAAACTCATGGTATAACAGTGTATTCACATTGAATACAAGTATATTTGATGCTGTTTACATATAGAAGTAAAAACTCATGGTATAACAGTGCATTCACATTGAATACAAGTATATTTGATGCTGTTTACATATAGAAGAAAAAAGTTATGGTATAGCAGTGTATTCACATTGAATACAAGTATATTTGATTCTGTTTACATATAGAAGTAAAATCTCATGGTATAACAGTGTATTCACATTGAATACAAGTATATTTGATGCTGTTTATATATAGAAGTAAAAACTCATGGTATAACAGTGTATTCACATTGAATACAAGTATATTTGATGCAGTATACATATAGAAGTAAAAACTCATGGTTTAACAGTGTATTCACATTGAATACAAGTATATTTGATGCAGTATATATAAAGAATTAAAAACTCATGGTATAACAGTGTATTCACATTGAATACAAGTATATTTGATGCTGTTTACATATACAAGTAAAAGATCATGGTATAACAGTGTATTCACATTGAATACAAGTAAATTTGATGCTGTTTACATATAGAAGAAAAAACTTATTGTATAGCAGTGTATTCACATTGAATACAAGTATATTTGATGCTGTTTACATATATAAGTAAAAACTCATGGTATAACAGTGTATTCACATTTTTACAAGTATATTTGATGCTGTTTACATATAGAAGTAAAAACTCATGGTATAACAGTGTATTCACATTGAATACAACTATATTTGATGCTGTTTACATATAGAAGTAAAAACTCATGGTATATAAGTGTATTCAAATTGAATACAAGTATATTTGATGCTGTTTACATATAGAAGTAAAAACTCATGGTATAACAGTGTATTCACATTGAATACAAGTATATGTGATGCTGTTTACATATAAAAGTAAAAACTCCTGGTATAACAGTGTATTCATAATGAATACAAGTATATTTGATGCAGTTTACATATAGAAATAAAAACTCATGGTATAACAGTGTATTCACATTGAATACAAGTATTTTTGATGCAGTTTACATATAGAAGTAAAAACTCATAGTATAACAGTGTATTCACATTGAATACAAGTATATTTGATGAAGTTTACATATAGAAATAAAAACTCATGGTATTACAGTGTATTCATATTGAATACAAGTATATTTGATCCTGTTTACATATAGAAGTAAAAACTCATGGTATAACAGTGTATTCACATTGAATACAAGTATATTCCATGAAGTATACATATACAAGTAAAAACTCATGGTATAACAGTGTATTCACATTGAATACAAGTATATTTGATGCTATTTACATATAGAAGTAAAAACTCATGGTATAACAGTGTATTCACATTGAATACAAGTATATTTGATCCTGTTTACATATAGAAGTAGAAACTCATGGTATGACAGTGTATTCAGATTGAATACAAGTATATTAGATGCAGTATAAAATATAGAAGTAAAAACTCATGGTATAACAGTGTATTCACATTGAATACAAGTTTATTTAATGCTGTTTACATATAGAAGTAAAACCTCATGGTATAACAGTGTATTCACATTGAATACAAGTATATCTAATTTAGTATACATAAAGAAGTAGAAACTCATGGTATAACAGTGTATTCACATTGAATACAAGTATATTTGATGCAGTATACATATAGAAGTAAAAACTCATCGTATAACAGTGTATTCACATTGAATACAAGTATATTCCATGCAGTTTACATATAGAAGTAAAAACTTATGGTATAACAGTGTATTCACATTGAATTCAAGTATATTTCATGCAGTTTACATATAGAAGTAAAAACTCATGGTATAACAGTGTATTTACATTGAATACATGTATATTTGATGCAGTATACATATAGAAATAAAAACTCATGGTATAACAGTGTATTCACATTGAATACAAGTATAATTGATGCTGTTTACGTATAGAAGTAAAAACTCATGGTATTACAGTGTATTCATATTGAATACAAGTATATTTGATGCAGTATACATAAAGAAGTAAAAACTCATGGTATAACAGTGTATTTGCATTGAAAACAAGTATGTTCCATGCAGTTTACATATAGAAGTAAAAACTCATGGTATAACAGTGTATTCACATTGAATACAAGTATATTCCATGCAGTTTACATATAGAAGTAAAAACCCATGGTATAACAGTGTATTCACATTGAATACAAGTATATTCCATGCAGTTGACATATTGAAGTAAAAACTCATGGTATAACAGTGTATTCACATTGAATAGAAGTATATTCTATGCAGTTTACATATAGAAGTAAAAACTCATGGTATAACAGTGCATTCACATTGAATACAAGTATATTCCATGCAGTTTACATATAGAAGTAAAAACTCATGGTATAACAGTGTATTCACATTGAATACAAGTATATTTGATCCTGTTTACATATAGAAGTAGAAACTCATGGTATGACAGTGTATTCAAATTGAATACAAGTATATTTGATGCAGTATAAATATAGAAGTAAAACTCATGGTATAACAGTGTATTCACATTGAATACAAGTTTATTTGATGCTGTTTACATATAGAAGTAAAAACTCATGGTATAACAGTGTATTCACATTGCATACAAGTATATCTAATGCAGTATACATAAAGAAGAAGAAACTCATGGTATAACAGTGTATTCACATTGAATACAAGTATATTTGATGCAGTATACATATAGAAGTAAAAACCCATGGTATAACAGTGTATTCACATTGAATACAAGTATATTCCATGCAGTTGACATATAGAAGTAAAAACTCATGGTATAACAGTGTATTCACTTTGAATACAAGTATATTTGATGCAGTATACATAAAGAAGTAAAAACTCATGGTATAACAGTGTATTCACATTGAATACAAGTATATTCCATGCAGTTTACATATAGAAGTAAAAACTCATGGTATAACAGTGTATTCACATTGAATACAAGTATATTTGATGCAGTATACATATAGAAGTAAAAACTCATGGTATAACAGTGTATTCACATTGAATACAAGTATATTTGATGCTATTTACATATAGAAGTAAAAACTCATGGTATAACAGTGTATTCACATTGAATATAAGTATATTCCATGCAGTTTACATATAGAAGTAAAAACTCAATGTATAACAGTGTATTCACATTGAATACAAGTATATTTGATGCAGTTTACATATAGAAGTAAAAACTCATGGTATAACAGTGTATTCACATTGAATACATTTATATTTGATGCAGTATACATATAGAAGTAAAAACTCATGGTATAACAGTGTATTCACATATATACAAGTTTATTTGATGCAGTATACATATAGAAGTAAAAACTCATGGTATAAAACAGTATATTCACATTGAATACAAGTATATTCATGCAGTTTACATATAGAAGTAAAAACTCATGGTATAACAGTGTATTCACATTGAATACAAGTATATTTGATGCTGTTTACATATAGAAGTAAAAACCCATGGTATAACAGTGTATTCTTATTGAATACAAGTATATTTGATGCAGTATACATATAGAAGTAAAAACTCATGGTATAACAGTGTATTCACATATATACAAGTTTATTTGATGCAGTATGCATATAGATGTAAAAACTCATGGTATAACAGTGTATTCACATTGAATACAAGTATATTTGATGCTTTTTCATATAGAAGTAAAAACTCATGGTATAACAGTGTATTCACATTGAATACAAGTATAATTGATGCTGTTTACGTATAGAAGTAAAAACTCATGGTATTACAGTGTATTCATATTGAATACAAGTATATTTGATGCAGTATACATAAAGAAGTAAAAACTCATGGTATTACAGTGTATTTGCATTGAATACAAGTATATTCCATGCAGTTTACATATAGAAGTAAAAACTCATGGTATAACAGTGTATTCACATTGAATACAAGTATATTCCATGCAGTTTACATATAGAAGTAAAAACCCATGGTATAACAGTGTATTCACATTGAATACAAGTATATTCCATGCAGTTTACATATAGAAGTAAAAACTCATGGTATAACAGTGTATTCACATTGAATACAAGTATATTCCATGCAGTTTATATATAGAAGTAAAAACCCATGGTATAACGGTGTATTCACATTGAATACAAGTATATTCCATGCAGTTTACAGATAGAAGTAAAAACTCATGGTATAACAGTGTATTCACATTGAATACAAGTATATTCCATGCAGTTTACAGATAGAAGTAAAAACTCATGGTATAACAGTGTATTCACATTGAATACAAGTATATTCCATGCAGTTTACATGTAGAAGTAAAAACTCATGGTATAAAACAGTATATTCACATTGAATACAAGTATATTCCATGCAGTTTACATATAGAAGTAAAAACTCATGGTATAACAGTGTATTCACATTGAATACAAGTATATTTGATGCTGTTTACATATAGAAGTAAAAACCCATGGTATAATAGTGTATTCTTATTGAATACAAGTATATTTGATGCAGTATACATATAGAAGTAAAAACTCATGGTATAACAGTGTATTCACTTTGAATACAAGTATATTTGATGCAGTATACATAAAGAAGTAAAAACTCATGGTATAACAGTGTATTCACATTGAATACAAGTATATTCCATGGAGTTTACATATAGAAGTAAAAACTTATGGTATAACAGTGTATTCACATTGAATACAAGTATATTCCATGCAGTTTACATATAGAAGTAAAAACTCATGGTATAACAGTGTATTCACATTGAATACAAGTATATTTGATGTTGTTTACATATAGAAGTAAAAACTCATGGTATAACAGTGTTTTCACATTGAATACAAGTATATTTGATGCAGTATACATATAGAAGTAAAAACTCATGGTATAACAGTGTATTCACTTTGAATACAAGTATATTTGATGCAGTATACATAAGGAAGTAAAAACTCATGGTATAACAGTGTATTCACATTGAATACAAGTACATTCCATGCAGTTTACATATAGAAGTAAAAACTCATGGTATAAAAGTGTATTCACATTGAATACAAGTATATTCCATGCAGTTTACATATAGAAGTAAAAACCCATGGTATAGCAGTGTATTCACATTGAATACAAGTATATTCCATGCAGTTTACATATAGAAGTAAAAACTCATGGTATAACAGTGTATTCACATTGAATACAAGTATATTCCATGCAGTTTACATATAGAAGTAAAAACTCATGGTATAACAGTGTATTCACATTGAATACAAGTATATTCCATGCAGTTTACATATAGAAGTAAAAACTCATGGTATAACAGTGTATTCACATTGAATACAAGTATATTCCATGCACTTTACATATAGAAGTAAAAACCCATGGTATAACAGTGTATTCACTTTGAATACAAGTATATTTGATGCAGTATACATAAGGAAGTCAAAACTCATGGTATAACAGTGTATTTACATTGAATACAAGTACATTCCATGCAGTTTACATATAGAAGTAAAAACTCATGGTATAAAAGTGTATTCACATTGAATACAAGTACATTCCATGCAGTTTACATATAGAATTAAAACCCATGGTATAACAGTGTATTCACATTGAATACAAGTATATTCCATGCAGTTTACATATAGATGTAAAAACTCATGGTATAACAGTGTATTCACATTGAATACAAGTATATTCCATGCAGTTTACATATAGAAGTAAAAACCCATGGTACAACAGGGTATTCACATTGAATACAAGTATATTTGATGCAGTTTACTTATAGAAGTAAAAACTCATGGTATAACAGTGTATTCACATTGAATACAAGTATATTCCATGCAGTTTACATATAGAAGTAAAAACTCATGGTATAACAGTGTATTCACATTGAATACAAGTATATTCCATGCAGTTTACATATAGAAATAAAAGCTCATGGTATAACAGTGTATTCACATTGAATACAAGTATATTTGATGCAGTTTACATATAGAAGTAAAAACTCATGGTATAACAGTGTATTCACATTGAATACAAGTATATTCCATGCAGTTTACATATAGAAGTAAAAACTCATGGTATAACAGTGTATTCACATTGAATACAAGTATATTCCATGCAGTTTACATATAGAAGTAAAAACCCATGGTATAACAGGGTATTCACATTGAATACAAGTATATTTGATGCAGTTTACATATAGAAGTAAAAACTCATGGTATAACAGTGTATTCACATTGAATACAAGTATATTCCATGTATTTTACATATAGAAGTAAAAACTCATGGTATAACAGTGTATTCACATTGAATACAAGTATATTCCATGCAGTGTACATATAGAAGTAAAAACCCATGGTATAACAGTGTATTCCCTTTGAATACAAATATATTTGATGCAGTATACATAAGGAAGTAAAAACTCATGGTATAACAGTGTATTCACATTGAATACAAGTACATTCCATGCAGTTTACATATAGAAGTAAAAACTCATGGTATAAAAGTGTATTCACATTGAATACAAGTATATTCCATGCAGTTTACATATAGAAGTAAAAACTCATGGTATAACAGTGTATTCACATTGAATACAAGTATATTCCATGCAGTTTACATATAGAAATAAAAGCTCATGTTATAACAGTGTATTCACATTGAATACAAGTATATTCCATGGAGTTTACATATAGAAGTAAAAACTCATGGTATAACAGTGTATTCACATTGAATACAAGTATATTCCATGCAGTTTACATATAGAAGTAAAAACTCATGGTATAACAGTGTATTCACATTGAATACAAGTATATTTGATGCTGTTTACATATAGAAGTAAAAACTCATGGTATAACAGTGTTTTCACATTGAATACAAGTATATTTGATGCAGTTTACATATAGAAGTAAAAACTCATGGTATAACAGTGTATTCACTTTGAATACAAGTATATTTGATGCAGTATACATAAGGAAGTAAAAACTCATGGTATAACAGTGTATTTACATTGAATACAAGTACATTCCATGCAGTTTACATATAGAAGTAAAAACTCATGGTATAAAAGTGTATTCACATTGAATACAAGTATATTCCATGCAGTTTACATATAGAAGTAAAAACCCATGGTATAGCAGTGTATTCACATTGAATACAAGTATATTCCATGCATTTTACATATAGAAGTAAAAACTCATGGTATACCAGTGTATTCACATTGAATACAAGTATATTTGATGTTGTTTACATATAGAAGTAAAAACTCATGGTATAACAGTGTATTTCACATTGAATACAAGTATATTTGATGCAGTTTACATATAGAAGTAAAAACTCATGGTATAACAGTGTATTCACTTTGAATACAAGTATATTTGATGCAGTATACATAAGGAAGTAAAAACTCATGGTATAACAGTGTATTCACATTGAATACAAGTACATTCCATGCAGTTTACATATAGAAGTAAAAACTCGTGGTATAACAGTGTATTCACATTGAATACAAGTATATTCCATGCAGTTTACATATAGAAGTAAAAACCCATGGTATAACAGTGTATTCACATTGAATACAAGTATATTCCATGCAGTTTACATATAGAAGTAAAAAACTCATGGTATAACAGTGTATTCACATTGAATACAAGTATATTCCATGCAGTTTACATATAGAAATAAAAGCTCATGGTATAACAGTGTATTCACATTGAATACAAGTATATTTGATGCTGTTTACATATAGAAGTAAAAACTCATGGTATAACAGTGTATTCACATTGAATACAAGTATATTCCATGCAGTTTACATATAGAAGTAAAAACTCATGGTATAACAGTGTATTCACATTGAATACAAGTATATTCCATGCAGTATTACATATAGAAGTAAAAACTCATGGTATAACAGTGGTATTCACATTGAATACAAGTATATTTGATGCAGTTTACATATAGAAGTAAAAACTCATGGTATAACAGTGTATTCACATTGAATACAAGTATATTCCATGCAGTTTACATATATAAGTAAAAACTCATGGTATAACAGTGTATTCACATTGAATACAAGTATATTCCATGCAGTGTACATATAGAAGTAAAAACCCATGGTATAACAGTGTATTCCCTTTGAATACAAATATATTTGATGCAGTATACATAAGGAAGTAAAAACTCATGGTATAACAGTGTATTCACATTGAATACAAGTACATTCCATGCAGTTTACATATAGAAGTAAAAATCTCATGGTATAACAGTGTATTCACATTGAATACAAGTATATTCCATGCAGTTTACATATAGAAGTAAAAACCCATGGTATAACAGTGTATTCACATTGAATACAAGTATATTCCATGCAGTTTACATATAGAAGTAAAAACTCATGGTATAACAGTGTATTCACATTGAATACAAGTATATTCCATGCAGTTTACATATAGAAATAAAAAAACTCATGGTATAACAGTGTATTCACATTGAATACAAGTATATTTGATGCTGTTTACATATAGAAGTAAAAACTCATGGTATAACAGTGTATTCACATTGAATACAAGTATATTCCATGCAGTTTACATATAGAAGTAAAAACTCATGGTATAACAGTGTATTCACATTGAATACAAGTATATTCCATGCAGTTTACATATAGAAGTAAAAACTCATGGTATAACAGTGTATTCACATTGAATACAAGTATATTCCATGCAGTTTACATATAGAAGTAAAAACTCATGGTATAACAGTGTATTCACATTGAATACAAGTATATTCCATGCAGTTTACATATAGAAGTAAAAACTCATGGTATAACAGTGTATTCACATTGAATACAAGTATATTCCATGCAGTTTACATATAGAAGTAAAAACTCATGGTATAACAGTGTATTCACATTGAATACAAGTATATTCCATGCAGTTTACATATAGAAGTAAAAACTCATGGTATAACAGTGTATTCACTTTGAATACAAGTATATTTGATGCAGTTTACATATAGGAAGTAAAAACTCATGGTATAACAGTGTATTCACATTGAATACAAGTAATATCCATGCAGTTTACATATAGAAGTAAAAACTCATGGTATAACAGTGTATTCACATTGAATACAAGTATATTCCATGCAGTTTACATATAGAAGTAAAAACTCATGGTATAACAGTGTATTCACATTGAATACAAGTATATTCCATGCAGTTTACATATAGAAGTAAAAACTCATGGTATAACAGTGTATTCACATTGAATACAAGTATATTCCATGCAGTTTACATATAGAAGTAAAAACTCATGGTATAACAGTGTATTCACATTGAATACAAGTATATTCCATGCAGTTTTACATATAGAAGTAAAAACTCATGGTATAACAGTGTATTCACATTGAATACAAGTATATTCCATGCAGTTTACATATAGAAGTAAAAACTCATGGTATAACAGTGTATTCACTTGAATACAAGTATATTTGAATACAAGTATATTTCATACAGTCAAATGGTATAACAGTGTATTCACATTGAATACAAGTATATTCCATCGTTTACATATGGAAGTAAAAACTCATGGTATAACAGTGTATTCACATTGAATACAAGTATATTCATGCAGTTACATATAGAATAAAACATATAACAGTACATTCACATGTATATCCATCTTTACATATAAGTAAAAACTCATGGTATAACAGTGTATTCACATTGAATACAAGTATATTCCATGCAGTTTACATATAGAAGTAAAAACCCATGGTATAACAGTGTATTCACATTGAATACAAGTATATTCCATGCAGTTTACATATAGAAAGTAAAAACTCATGGTATAACAGTGTATTCACATTGAATACAAGTATATTTGATGCTGTTTACATATAGAAGTAAAAACTCATGGTATAACAGTGTATTCACATTGAATACAAGTATATTCCATGCAGTTTACATATAGAAGTAAAAACTCATGGTATAACAGTGTATTCACATTGAATACAAGTATATTCCATGCAGTTTACATATAGAAGTAAAAACTCATGGTATAACAGTGTATTCACATTGAATACAAGTATATTTGATGCAGTTTACATATAGAAGTAAAAACTCATGGTATAACAGTGTATTCACATATGAATACAAGTATATTTGATGCAGTTTACATATAGAAGTAAAAACTCATGGTATAACAGTGTATTCACATTGAATACAAGTATATTTGATGCAGTTTACATATAGAAATAAAAACTCATGGTATAACAGTGTATTCACATTGAATACAAGTATATTTGATGCTGTTTACATATAGAAGTAAAAACTCATGGTATAACAGTGTATTCACATTGAATACAAGTATATTTGATGCAGTTTACATATAGAAGTAAAAACTCATGGTATAACAGTGTATTCACATTGAATACAAGTATATTTGATGCAGTTTACATATAGAAGTAAAAACTCATGGTATAACAGTGTATTCACATTGAATACAAGTATATTTGATGCAGTTTACATATAGAAGTAAAAACTCATGGTATAACAGTGTATTCACATTGAATACAAGTATATTTTATGCTGTTTACATATAGAAGTAAAAACTCATGGTATAACAGTGTATTCACATTGAATACAAGTATATTTGATGGCTGTTTACATATAGAAGTAAAAACTCTTGGTATAACAGTGTATTCACATTGAATACAAGTATATTTGATGCAGTTTACATATAGAAGTAAAAACTCATGGTATAACAGTGTATTCACATATGAATACAAGTATATTTGATACAGTTTACATATAGAAGTAAAAACTCATGGTATAACAGTGTATTCACATTGAATACAAGTATATTTGATGCTGTTTACATATAGAAGTAAAAACTCATGGTATAACAGTGTATTCACATTGAATACAAGTATATTTTATGCTGTTTACATATAGAAGTAAAAACTCATGGTATAACAGTGTATTCACATTGAATACAAGTATATTTGATGCAGTTTACATATAGAAGTAAAAACTCATGGTATAACAGTGTATTCACATTGAATACAAGTATATTTGATACAGTATACATATAGAAGTAAAAACTCATGGTATAACAGTGTAGTCGCTTTGAATACAAGTATATTTGATGCCTTATACATAAGGAAGTAAAAACTTATGGTATAACAGTGTATTCACATTGAATACAAGTATATTCCATGCAGTTTACATATAGAAGTAAAAACTCATGGTATAACAGTGTATTCACATTGAATACAAGTATATTCCATGCAGTTTACATATAGAAGTAAAAACCTCATGGTATAACAGTGTATTCACATTGAATACAAGTATATTCCATGCAGTTTACATATAGAAGTAAAAACTCATGGTATAACAGTGTATTCACATTGAATACAAGTATATTCCATGCAGTTTACATATAGAAATAAAAAAACTCATGGTATAACAGTGTATTCACATTGAATACAAGTATATTTGATGCTGTTTACATATAGAAGTAAAAACTCATGGTATAACAGTGTATTCACATTGAATACAAGTATATTCCATGCAGTTTACATATAGAAGTAAAAACTCATGGTATAACAGTGTATTCACATTGAATACAAGTATATTCCATGCAGTTTACATATAGAAGTAAAAACTCATGGTATAACAGTGTATTCACATTGAATACAAGTATATTTGATGCAGTTTACATATAGAAGTAAAAACTCATGGTATAACAGTGTATTCACATATATACAAGTATATTTGATAAAGTATACATATAGAAGTAAAAACTTATGGTATAACAGTGTATTCACATTGAATAAAGTATATTTGATGCAGTATACATATAGAAATAAAAACTCATGGTATAACAGTGTATTCACATTGAATACAAGTATATTTGATGCTGTTTACATATAGAAGTAAAAACTCATGGTATAACAGTGTATTCACATTGAATACAAGTATATTTGATGCAGTATACATATAGAAGTAAAAACTCATGGTATAACAGTGTATTCACATTGAATACAAGTATATTTGATGCAGTTTACATATAGAAGTAAAAACTCATGGTATAACAGTGTAGTCACATTGAATACAAGTATATTTGATGCAGTTTACATATAGAAGTAAAAACTCATGGTATAACAGTGTATTCACATTGAATACAAGTATATTTTATGCTGTTTACATATAGAAGTAAAAACTCATGGTATAACAGTGTATTCACATTGAATACAAGTATATTTGATGCTGTTTACATATAGAAGTAAAAACTCTTGGTATAACAGTGTATTCACATTGAATACAAGTATATTTGATGCAGTTTACATATAGAAGTAAAAACTCATGGTATAGCAGTGTATTCACATATATACAAGTATATTTGATAAAGTATACATATAGAAGTAAAAACTCATGGTATAACAGTGTATTCACATTGAATACAAGTATATTTGATGCTGTTTACATATAGAAGTAAAAACTCATGGTATAACAGTGTATTCACATTGAATACAAGTATATTTTATGCTGTTTACATATAGAAGTAAAAACTCATGGTATAACAGTGTATTCACATTGAATACAAGTATATTTGATGCAGTTTACATATAGAAGTAAAAACTCATGGTATAACAGTGTATTCACATTGAATACAAGTATATTTGCAATACAGTTTACATATAGAAGTAAAAACTCATGGTATAACAGTGTATTCGCTTTGAATACAAGTATATTTGATGCCTTATACATAAGGAAGTAAAAACTCATGGTATAACAGTGTATTCACATTGAATACAAGTACATTCCATGCAGTTTACATATAGAAGTAAAAACTCATGGTATAAAAGTGTATTCACATTGAATACAAGTATATTCCATGCAGTTTACATATAGAGGTAAAAACCTCATGGTATAACAGTGTATTCACATTGAATACAAGTATATTCCATGCAGTTTACATATAGAAGTAAAAACTCATGGTATAACAGTGTATTCACATTGAATACAAGTATATTCCATGCAGTTTACATATAGAAATAAAAGCTCATGGTATAACAGTGTATTCACATTGAATACAAGTATATTTGATGCTGTTTACATATAGAAGTAAAAACTCATGGTATAACAGTGTATTCACATTGAATACAAGTATATTCCATGCAGTTTACATATAGAAGTAAAAACTCATGGTATAACAGTGTATTCACATTGAATACAAGTATATTCCATGCAGTTTACATATAGAAGTAAAAACCCATGGTATAACAGTGTATTCACATTGAATACAAGTATATTTGATGCAGTATACATAAGGAAGTCAAAACTCATGGTATAACAGTGTATTCACATTGAATACAAGTATATTCCATGCAGTTTACATATAGAAGTAAAAACTCATGGTATAACAGTGTATTCACATTGAATACAAGTATATTCCATGCAGTTTACATATAGAAGTAAAAACTCATGGTATAACAGTGTATTCACATTGAATACAAGTATATTCCATGCAGTTTACATATAGAAGTAAAAACTCATGGTATAACAGTGTATTCACATTGAATACAAGTATATTCCATGCAGTTTACATATAAGAAATAAAAAAACTCATGGTATAACAGTGTATTCATTCACATTGAATACAAGTATATTTGATGCTGTTTACATATAGAAGTAAAAACTCATGGTATAACAGTGTATTCACATTGAATACAAGTATATTCCATGCAGTTTACATATAGAAGTAAAAACTCATGGTATAACAGTGTATTCACATTGAATACAAGTATATTCAATGCAGTTTACATATAGAAGTAAAAACTCATGGTATAAAAGTGTATTCACATTGAATACAAGTATATTCCATGCAGTTTACATATAGAAGTAAAAACCCATGGTATAACAGTGTATTCACATTGAATACAAGTATATTCCATACAGTTTACATATAGAAGTAAAAACTCATGGTATAACAGTGTATTCACATTGAATACAAGTATATTCCATGCAGTTTACATATAGAAGTAAAAACTCATGGTATAACAGTGTATTCACATTGAATACAAGTATATTTGATGCAGTTTACATATAGAAGTAAAAACTCATGGTATAACAGTGTATTCACATTGAATACAAGTATATTTGATGCTGTTTACATATAGAAGTAAAAACTCTTGGTATAACAGTGTATTCACATTGAATACAAGTATATTTGATGCAGTATACATATAGAAGTAAAAACTCATGGTATAGCAGTGTATTCACATATATACAAGTATATTTGATAAAGTATACATATAGAAGTAAAAACTCATGGTATAACAGTGTATTCACATATATACAAGTATATTTGATAAAGTATACATATAGAAGTAAAAACTCATGGAATAACAGTGTATTCACATTGAATACAAGTATATTTGATGCTGTTTACATATAGAAGTAAAAACTCATGGTATAACAGTGTATTCACATTGAATACAAGTATATTTGATGCAGTTTACATATAGAAGTAAAAACTCATGGTATAACAGTGTATTCACATTGAATACAAGTATATTTGATAGTATTACATATAGAAGTAAAAACTCATGGTATAACAGTGTATTCACATTGAATACAAGTATATTTGCATGCAGTTTACATATAGAAGTAAAAACTCATGGTATAACAGTGTATTCACACATTGAATACAAGTATATTTGATACAGTTTACATATAGAAGTAAAAACTCATGGTATAACAGTGTATTCACATTGAATACAAGTATATTTGATGCTGTTTACATATAGAAGTAAAAACTCATGGTATAACAGTGTATTCACATTGAATACAAGTATATTTGATGCAGTTTACATATAGAAGTAAAAACTCATGGTATAACAGTGTATTCACATTGAATACAAGTATATTCCATGCAGTATACATATTGAAGTAAAAACTCATGGTATAAAAGTGTATTCACATATATACAAGTATATTTGATAAAGTATACATATAGAAGTAAAAACTTATGGTATAACAGTGTATTCACATTGAATACAACTATATTTGATGCAGTATACATATAGAAATAAAAACTCATGGTATAACAGTGTATTCACATTGAATACAAGTATATTTGATGCTGTTTACATATAGAAGTAAAAACTCATGGTGTAACAGTGTATTCACATTGAATACAAGTATATTTTATGCTGTTTACATATAGAAGTAAAAACTCATGGTATAACAGTGTATTCACATTGAATACAAGTATATTCCATGCAGTTGACATATAGAAATAAAATTTCATGATATAACAGTGTATTCACATTGAATACAAGTATATTTGATGCTGTTTACATATAGAAGTAAAAGCTCATGCTATAACAGTGTATTCACATTGAATACAAGTATATTCCATGCATTTTACATACAGAAGTAAAAACTCATGGTATAACAGTGTAATCACATTGAATACAAGTATATTTCATGCAGTTTACATATAGAAGTAAAAACTCATGGTATAACAGTGTATTCACATTGAATACAAGTATATTTGATGCTGTTTACATATAGAAGTAAAAACTCATGGTATAACAGTGTATTCACATTGAATACAAGTATATTCCATGCAGTTTACATATTGAAGTAAAAACTCATGATATAACAGTGTATTCACATTGAATACAAGTATATTCCATGCAGTTTACATATAGAAGTAAAAACTCATGGTATAACAGTGTATTCACATTGAATACAAGTATATTTGAAGCCTTTTACATATAGAAGTAAAAACTCATGGTATAACAGAATATTCACATTGAATACAAGTATATTTGATGCAGTATACATATAGAAGTAAAACCTCATGGTATAACAGTGTATTCACATTGAATACAAGTATATTTGAAGCTGTTTTAATATGGAAGTTAAAACTCATGGTATAACAGTGTATTCACATTGAATACAAGTATATTTGATGCAGTAAAC
>NW_025533288.1:0-55059 GCF_020631705.1 Daphnia magna | reverse complement strand
AAAATGACAGACTCGGGGTATGCAACATAGTGGAGCATGCGATCGAGACAGGGGACTGTCGTCCCATCCGACAAAGCCCTTACTCGAGCGCATGGAAAGAAACGGGAGCTAATGCAGACGCTTGTTCAAGAGATGGAAGACGCTGGAGTAATAGAGAAGTGCAATATACCCTGGAGTTCACCAGTGGTACTTGTGCGGAAGAAGGACGGGGCCTGGCGGTTCTGTGTGGATTACAGAAAGTTAAACGCGGTGACACTGAAAGATGTGTACCCCTTGCCCAGAATTGAAGAAACCCTTGCCAGATTGGAGGGTTCGGCTTTTTTCAATCATGGATCTGCAATCGGGTTATTGGCGGGTCCCCATAAAGGGGAGTGATCGCCCTAAGTCAGCTTTTATAACAGCGGATGGCCTTTATCAGTTTAAGGTGATGGCTTTTGGGTTGTGTGCGGCGCCTGGTACGTTCCAGAGAATGATGGACCTGGTTCTCAGTGGGTTGAGATGGTCCGCGTGTCTAGTGTATTTGGACGACATTATTGTTTATTCCCAAACGGTGGAAGAACATGTGAAGAGACTCGAAGTGTATTTGAGTGTCTTAAGTTCGCGAATCTAAAGGTGAAGCTGAAGAAATGCTTATTTGCACAAACCAGACTGCAAGCTATAGGTCACGTCGTGGATAAGGATGGAATCGCCCCGGATCCTGAGAAGATTTGTGCGGTTCGAGAATTCCCTAGACCACCGGCTAACGCGACTAATGCCCAGAAAATTAAACATGTGAGGAGCTTTATCGGGCTATGTTCGTATTACCGGCGATTTATCAGCAATTTTGCAAAAATTGCAAAAGCCGTCACACGACCTCACGAAACAGGGAAAATCCTTTTGTTGGGGAGCAGAACAAGAAGGAAGCTTTAATGCTCTGAAGGAGCGTTTGATTGAGGCGACACAATTAGCATATCCCGATTATGGGAAGCCGTTTGACATTCATCCCGATGCCTGTGAATACGGGATAGGCGCGGCGCTAGTACAGAAAACGGGAGATGGAGAGAGACCGGTAGCCTTCGCAAGTCGTTTGCTATCAGCTACTGAACGTAACTACTCAATAACCGAGAAGGAGTGCCTTGCGCTTGTCTGGGCAATGAAAAAATTTCACTGCCACATTTGGGGGATGACGGTGAGAGTTGTGACGGACCACCATGCTCTGTGCTGGTTAACTACGAAGAAGGATCTGGCTGGAAGACTAGCCCGTTGGGCACTGCTGGTACAGGGTTATGAACCCCAGGTGTTGTACAAAAGTGGGAAATTACAAGAGGATGCAGACGCGTTGTCGCGGTACCCAGTAGGCCCCGCAGAAGAAGAAGAGAGCGATTCCCTGCTACCTGTGCTGCTAGTCACGCTCAACGGGGACTTGAGGGAATTCACGTGGGACAAGAATCTGTCCCACAATGGAAAAAAGCATTAATGGTACTAGAACAACGGCCTGACGCCCCATTTAAAAATTTTGTATTGCAACAAGAATTGCTTTATGTGCGTACAATTGGGCAACAGGAGCGGAGGCTTCGACTATGTGTCACCCCGAACTACAGACAGGTTGTCTTGAAAGCGTGCCACGATGACATTACCGCCGGGCACCTCGGGGTGCGTCGGACAGCAGATCGGATCAAAGCTCGCTACTACTGGCCAAAATTAGAGAAACATGTGTTGGGATACGTGCAGGCCTGTGTGCTGTGTCAGGCACGAAAATCACCTCCCATGAAACCACAGGGCTACATGGAAGTAATAAGAGTAGAACGACCCTTTGAGAAGGTGGGAATTGATGTTTTAGGACCATTTCCGGTGACGGGTGGGGGCAATCGGAACATCATTGTAGCGGTAGACTATCTCTCTAAATGGGCCGGACGCGGGCCCTACCCACCGCTACGGCTAAGGATGCAGCAATTTTTGTTAAGGACGTGGTACTCTCGCCATGGGGCACCGGAAAGCATCGTGACCGACTGTGGGAAGTAGTTTCATTGCAGAATTTACTAAGTCCATAATGGCCGCTCTGGCGGTAAACCACCGAGCTACTACTCCATACCATCCGCAGTCAAATGGTTTAGTGGAGAGGTTAAACCATACTTTGGCAGACATGTTGTCAATGTATGTGAATAAGGCACATACAGACTGGGATACCATCCTACCCTATGTCACTTTTGCTTATAATTCAAGCCGCCAGGAATCAACTCGCAGAACGCCTTTTTTTCTTTTGTATGGTAGGGAGGCAATACTACCCATAGATGTCATGATGAATGGGAACCCGGATCCGGTGAAACATGACGGGCAAGACGAGGTGGTGAAAAAACTGGGGGAAGCTCAGCAAGTGGTGGCCCAATGGCTACATAGAGTGCAAGAAAAACAAAAGGACGCTTATGATGCAGGACGAAGAGTGGCAACAGATTTCAAGGTTGGGGATGAAGTCCTGGTGTATAAACCTTTTCGCAAAATAGGGCGGTCTGAAAAGTTGCTACATCGATGGCGAGGACCCTACGTGGTTGTCCGTGAAACTTCGTCGTTAAATTACGAGGTAAAGTTGCCACGGGCGCGTAAATCAGAAATTGTTCACGTGGTCAGCATGAAAAATTTGCTAGAGGTTCGCCAGAGGTGACAGATAGGCCTAACGAAGAAAACTTCCTGGGGATACTTTACCAGTAACTCCGCCACTGGAGGGGAGTCAACGGCCAGTAACAACTGAACCCCGACGTGGAAAGGCCCAATCGGCGAGCTGCGTCAGCAGAGAGGAGAAAGGGGAAAGAACTGCACGGCTAGAAGCAATCCAGGAGGGAGCCAGAGGAGGAGGAAGGTGTCGATCTCGAAATATCCCGCCCGGAACCACAAGCACCTGAGCAAAGTAGGGGAGGAGAGGAGATCGGAGAGAAGTCGAAAACAACCCAAGCGCTATGGCAACCCAACAACCTTCAGCCCCTTGATGCTACTCTTGACACTACTATGTGGGGCAATGCCATGTAGGGCATCTCCTCGGGAGAGATTCGTAATGAGTGGGGTAGTTTTTCAAAATCTTGGGGAAGTCAACTTCAGCGACTCGGAATGGGTAGTCGTTGACTGAGGTGTCTTTTCGACAAGTTGAGGCTACCCTGGGCCATCTTGGACAATGGCTGGCGGAGAAACTAACACAGCACGAAGGTGGGCCACTGAACGAGGATTTTAAGATTGGTAATCGAATCAAAGAACAATTAACGGAACGAGCGACAGGCTGCCTAGAGGAACTAGGGGTAGTCAAGAGTAGATTCAATCACCTGAAGGAAGCAATATCCGGGAAACAGCAGAGGGCCAAGAGAGGTTTAATTGATGCCGGTGGGAGGCCCTGAAATGGCTTTTCGGCGTAGCGACGGATCGAGAACTGGAGGAGCTTAGTAAACATCTCGACTCTCTGTCAAAAGAGACATCCGGTATTGTGAGCACTCTGGCTGAGCAGGCGACCCTTGTCAATGAAAGCTTGTGGGAACTACACGAGCACACTGTAGTCTTGAGTCAATTGGAGCGAGCCCATCAGACGCTGGAAAAGGAATTAAATAGAGCCAAAATAAATTTCGTAAACGCAATGAATGTATTGGAACGACAGTCAATAGTCACGGCAAGAGTGGATGAGGCTTTCCGGGCGGCACACCGGTTATTGGAATGGACCAAGATGACAGTAGACGACATAAGCATTGGGTTAGCTCTACTGGCGTCTGGCCGATTACCTCCTGAAATGTTTCCTCCCGCCCAATTAAGAACAGTTCTGTCAGAAATCCGTTCCTCTCTAGCCTCAGGGTGGGCCCTAACTCCCGCACTTCAAAGAGGAGATCTTTGGGGGCTTATCAGGAAGCGAATGTTGTGACAGCATCCACAGAGAATGGTCTCAAGTTATTCATTCATTTCCTAATAGTAGAATTTGAAAAGACTTTTGAGTTATATGAAATTTTTGTGTTACCCGTGTATGACGCAGAAGGTGGGGTAGGACTTCGTCATTCTTCTTTACCCCAATTTTGGCAGTAGCAGGAGATCAACAAACGTTCATCGAATTAACCGAGGAAGAGGTAAGATCCTGCAAAGATAACTCCCGGGTTCGGTATGCCCCCCTCGCAAGGGCCATCGAGCGGAAAAATGCAAAGAAAACGTGTTCCATGGCGTTGTTTTTACAAGATACAGAAAAGCAAAAACTTGAGTGTCAACAAGTGTTTGTGAAATGGAAAGGACCTGAAGCTTTGTATCTTGGACAGCGTCAGTGGGCGTTGTCAATAGGGAGAACCCAAACGTTGGTAATCACGTGCCCGGCGCGAGCTGAAGTCGGAAACAGTATAAACGAGAATTGGCGACCGTCGAAATTGTGGAAATTCCAAAAGGGTGTTCGGGTCAGACAGATGACTGGATCCTTCAGGCCAGCTATCAGAGGGAGTCATCTACTTCCTGGGAGGAATCCCCGCCATCCCAACTGAAGGGCATCAACTGGACACTCCCAACAGGATCGATAGACAAGCCCCAAGAATCGACGTCGACGTCACTACAGGCTATGATCACCTCGACCCTTGGAAAAAACAAGGCAGCCAGAACAATGGCCGATATAGTTGGGAAATCTATACGTCAGCTGAAAGAAGAAGATGAAACCCGAATACGTCTACAGTCAACCCCGCCGTCTTACCCATACGAGTTGTTGATGGGTACGATACTCACGGTTATGGCAAATCTCACTTTGTGGTTTCTATTTTACAGGGAAAAGCAACAACATGACCGAGAAAGAATCGAGGTGAGAAAGCGACTCGAGGTGTTGGAGACAACAGGCAGCGTTGAAGGTGCAGGTGACGGAGAACAGGCTACACAATGGAGCACTCAACTGGCTAAATTGGAGGTTCGAATAATAGAACATGAGCAGCACTGTTTGGAGACGCTTCGAAGTCTGGAGCAGTTAACTAAATAGAAGCGGCAAATCCCCCTACTGATGTTATTCCATGTTCTAATGACTGTTTTATTTTTTCTTGATGCTTCGCATAGTGTTGACCTTGTAATGGGTAGATCAGATCAAATGACTTCCATAGTTTAGTCAAGAGAGGCTATAGCACTCTTACAGTAAAGAAAGCTTTGAACCGTAGGCCTTAAGTGGGAAACAGTGGTATAGCGAAATGTAGAAATTTTAGCTAAAGGGAGAAGTCTCAAAATTTAGATTCGTTTTTCTGGTTAAAAAAATAATAGTGGTCGGGACGACTCGCTATCTAGGGAGGGAGATGTCGCGGTTATTTGAGGCCCCATGGACTAGTTGTCACGTCCGGCGCTTCTGTATCGGCTATTGACCGCAACTCTACCCGAGATGTCCGGCAGTCTTGTCAGCAGATATTTCTCCCGGTAGCTGCTGTATACGTTAGTGCATAAATACTTGTGTGTGTCCCTTGCTGTCCCCCCAGTCTAGTTGTAACTGTTTGTTAGTACTGTGTGTGTGAGCGCATCGACAGTGAATACAATCTTAATCGCTACTTGAGTCTCAGCGTTATTCCTCCGTGCTACAATATATAAGTAAAAACTCATGGTATAACAGTGTATTCACATTGAATACAAGTATATTTGATGCTGTTTACATATTGAAGTAAAAACTCATGGTATAACAGTGTATTCACATTGAATACAAGTGTATTTGATGCTGTTTAAATATAGAAGTAAAAACTCATGGTATAACAGTGTATTCACATTGAATACAAGTATATTTGATGCTGTTTACATATAGAAGTAAAACCTCATGGTATAACAGTGTATTCACATTGAATACAAGTATATTCCATGCAGTTTACGTATAGAAGTAAAAACTCATGGTATAACAGTGTATTCACATTGAATACAAGTATATTTGATACTGTTTACATATAGAAGTAAAAACTCATGGTATAACAGTGTATTTACATTGAATACAAGTATATTCCTTGCAGTTTACGTATAGAAGTAAAAACTCATGGTATAACAGTGTATTCACATTGAATACAAGTATATTTGATGCTGTTTACATATAGAAATAAAAACTCATGGTATAACAGTGTATTCACATTGAATACAAGTATATTTGATGCTGTTACATATAGAAGTAAAAACTAATGGTATAACAGTGTATTCACATTGAATACAAGTATATTTGATGCTGTTTACATATAGAAGTAAAAACTCATGGTACAACAGTGTATTCACATTGAATACAAGTATATTGGATGCAGTATACATATAGAATTAAAAACTCATGGTATAACAGTGTATTCACATTAAATACAAGTATATTCCTTGCAGTTTACGTATAGAAGTAAAAACTCATGGTATAACAGTGTATTCACATTGAATACAAGTATATTTGATGCTGTTTACATATAGAAATAAAAACTCATGGTATAACAGTGTATTCACATTGAATACAAGTATATTTGATGCTATTTACATATAGAAGTAAAAACTAATGGTATAACAGTGTATTCACATTGAATACAAGTATATTTGATGCTGTTTACATATAGAAGTAAAAACTCATGGTACAACAGTGTATTCACATTGAATACAAGTATATTGGATGCAGTATACATATAGAATTAAAAACTCATGGTATAACAGTGTATTCACATTGAATACAAGTATATTCCTTGTAGTTTACGTATAGAAGTAAAAACTCATGGTATAACAGTGTATTCACATTGAATACAAGAATATTTGATGCAGTTCACATATAGAAGTAAAAACTCATGGTATAACAGTGTATTCACATTGAATACAAGTATATTTGATGCTGTTTACATATAGAAGTCAAAACTCATGGTACAACAGTGTATTCACATTGAATACAAGTATATTGGATGCAGTATACATATAGAAGTAAAAACTCATGGTATAACAGTGTATTCACATTGAATACAAGTATATTCCATGCAGTTTACATATAGAAGTAAAAACTCATGGTATAACAGTGTATTCACATTGAATACAAGTATATTCCATGCAGTTTACATATAGAAGTAAAAACTCATGGTATAACAGTGTATTAACATTGAATACAAGTATATTCCATGCAGTTTACATATAGAAGTAAAAACTCATGGTATTGTCACGTGGAATCCAAGGACACACACGTGTTAATGGATTCCACGTGAAACTCTTCTTACGTCCTAGACTGTAAAGTCAAGTAGAATTATCTACTTGACCATCTTAACTACTTCTTCCGTATGTACTTTCTACGTTACCCTAGAAACGGGTTAGACCGTTCGTAGCGGTCATTTAGGTGTTATCTAGATGACCATCTTTCCCTAAAGATTCTTCCGGCGTCACCCGGTAACAGGGTGACCCTTGCCTTTAAATACCCCGAGCCTAAGTAGGTTCGGGGCTCAGTCTTTTCTACCAAGTTTCCTTAGATTGTTCCTTCCAAATACACTCCGTTCTCCTCTAAACACCGTCGCAAGTGATCTTATTTCGTACCTCGACGTCCCCAAGCCCTTTTCCCCGTCACAATTGGTGGAGATGCAGGTCGCATTTATTTTTGCTTTGTTTTCTTTTTCATCGTTCGTCTTCTTGTGATTTTTTTCCCCGGAAGGAGTTTCCATATTCCCTTTCGCTTCCTTCATCCGGCTCTCTCGTTCTGTTTCTTCTTTCGTAGAAATTCTTCCTTCCAGTCCGTTTACTCCTTATAGCAAGTTATTGTATTACCCCGTTTAAATCTTCTTTCGTTGAGCCCCGTTCGTATTTTTTATTTTATTTTTTTTACTCAACCCGTACCCAGTTTTACCCCGTTTTAAACCGTCTTTCGTTGAGCCCCGTTCGTATTTTTCACTCAACCCGTATCTCGTTTTACCTCGTCTAAATCTTCGTTCGTTGAGCCTCGTTCGTATTTTTTATTTTTTTTATTACTATTTTTTACTCAACCCGTACCCGTTTTACCCCGTTTAAATAGTCTTTCGTTGAGCCCCGTTCGTATTTTTCACTCAACCCGTATCTCGTTTTGTCCCGTTTAAATCGTATTTCGTTGAGCCCCGTTCGTATTTTTCACTCAACCCGTATCTCGTTTTACCTCGTTTAAATCTTCTTTCGTTGAGCCCCGTTCGTATTTTTTAATTTTTTATTATTTTTTACTCAACCCGTACCCCGTTCTACCCCGTTTAAATCGTCTTTCGTTGAGCCCCGTTCGTATTTTTCACTCAACCCGTATCTCGTCTTACCCCGTTTAAAACGTCTTTCGTTGAGCCCCGTTCGCATTTTTTACTCAACCCGTATCTCGTTTTACCCCGTTTAAATCTTCTTTCGTTGAGCCCCGTTCGTATTTTTGTATTTTTTTTATTTTTTCTATTCAACCCGTACCCCGTTTTACCTCGTTTAAACCGTCTTTGGTTGAGCCCCGTTCATATTTTTTTTTTTTACCCAACTTGTATTCCCGTTCACCCCATTTAATTTATCTTTCGCTGAGTCCCGTTCATATTCCTTATTCAACCCGTGGGTAATTTCACCTCGTTAAAATCGTTTTTCGTTTCATGTACTTTGTTCCTTTATCTCTCCGATCAATTTGTGAAAACTACGTATTTTCTGTGTGTTTTTCTCGGGTCTACTTTTCGTGAACTTGGAGAAGTGGTATCCCCAACGGGTATGTTCTGGTGAGGTGTTATACATGAGTGAAATAAAAAAAAACGATCTTCACGCTATCCAACGTGTGGACGGTCCCCAGCCGGCGACTACATCCTGAACTTTGTTTTTCATCCCGACGTCCACAACTGGGAGACGCAGACACGGATACGGAGCAAACAGTTGCACGGGCCACACCTCAGACGCCGTCTTCCTTTAGTTCTACTTTCTCAATAGAGGCTTCGTTGGCAATACAGCACGGCACTAACGAGGATTCTTCAGACAGTTCATCAGCGGATTCCGACAACGATTCCTCGACTATTAGACCTTCCCTACCGCCCCCTTTACGTATATTCCCTTTGGCAAACATGGCGGCAAGCGTTCAAAAATTCATCGCACCCCCGTTTTTTCAGCCTCGCCGGAAGAAGACGCAGTGGATTGGCTAGAACGGTTTGAATTAGCCGCGGCATATAATCGGTGGTCAGATGCTGATCAAGCGAGAAATTTCGTGATGTATCTAGAAGGGCCAGCTCGTAAATGGTTCCTCGTGCATACTCATCCGAATCATTGGGACGATCTACCGGTACGTCCAGACCCAACGGATCCCACATTACCCAACCTACCGGCGGCTACCGGTCTAAAATCGCAATTTTCGACGGCTTTCCGACAAGCAAATTTTTCACTAGTACAGGAGAGCAAACTCAGACAGAGGGAACAAGGAAATGAGGAAGACGTAGTGGCATATTTTTACGACATAATAAACATGTGTCGCATAGTCAATCCGACTATGTCGCAGGAGCAGCAGCTTCAACACTTGTATCGTGGATTGAAACCAACATTATTACAAAAGATCTATCCCTACTACAACCAGCATCAACAACGGAATTCCTGGACGTAGCCAAATTACACGCGGAGGCCAGCAGTTTAGTTAATCGAAAAGTTCTATCACAATCGCTGTTGGCCGTGACTCCAGACGTCCCTATTTCGTCAGCAGCGGCGTCGACGAAGCTGGTCAAGGAATTAGCGGGATTGTTAACCGGTCTTCAACAAACTATTGAACAGCTCAATCACCCTCAGACAGCCGTTTTACCGCGAGGGCTCAACGCTTCGGGAGCACCTATTTGGAATCAGTCGGGTCGCAATAGAAGGACCGTGGAAGGACGTTTCATTTGCGGTTTTTGTTCAAAGGAGGGACATACGGATTCACGTTGCTTCCAAAACCCATCTTCCTCATATTATCGAGGACAGGATTTCCGATTTCAACAAAACAACAGACAAGAACAACCAGTTAACAATAACCAGCAAGGACTTTCAGGCCCACGAAATAATGTACAACAACGGCCAGTTAATAATATTCAAACGATGCCGTCTGGGGATTCACAAAATTATTCAGCTTATCCAGTTCTTCACGTCGATTTTCCTTTTCCGGATCACTATCTTCAACAAGAGACCGATGGTGATCTTGTTCCACCAACGGTTCCGCAACCTAACACCTGCCATCACCAGGAGGGCAACGGAGCTTGGAGGTCAGATACGTCCTGCTTAATTAAAGAAATTGTAACGTGTGGGCCAGTGACTACCAATGCGGTGGTTGACACTGGTGCAGCGATTAGCGTTATGTCTCCAACACTTTTACATCGTACTGGCTACCTCCTACAAGAATGGCACGGACCGGCCATTGTCCTAGCAAATGGAACCCGTGCTGTACCATTAGGGGGGCACAGATTTCCATCACATATCGCAATAAAACGGTTTCGGGAACAGCAGTAGTTTTGCCCATGAATGAGATTGAGTTTTTAATGGGAAACGACTTTTTGCGACAATTTGGACACCTTCATGTGGATTACACCGGCGAACAAGCACACGTTATTTTTGGGAACCTGCCATCTTTTGCGTTGAATTGTCCGGAACCGCCCGTTCAACACACTAAACTTTGGTCACTGGAAAGGTGTATAATTCCGGCATTTTCGGTCGTACCGATTCTTACGACTGGGGACACTCAGTTTCCCGGGGTTTCTCCGTTTACCTCGTCGGAAAAGTTGCTATCAACTAAATCACTGTCGGTGGGTCATGCAGTGCTGTTTAACGCAACACGATCGCTCCCAGTGGCCAACATTTCCGCCGTTCCGGATTGGTTAAACAAACATTCTACTCTAGGGACTCTCCAACCTTATACGGACGACGTGGTAGTTAGTGATCACCCTGACTCGTTCGATGGAGCGAATCAAGTTGTCTCAAATGGTACCCTACCGTTGGAGAAGAACATGTCAGAGACCAGTCTCGAAACCAGCATTAATCCTGACTTGCCCCCACGTATCCGGCGCAAACCAAATCTTTTCATGGCTGGACTCATCTATCTTCTGTTGCTGAAGATTTGTAACGCGCTGCCGTCGAAAGATGGCATTATAATCCGGGATACGGTAATCTTTAAAGAACAGCCTAGCATTTCTTTCAGCGAATCTTCCTGGACGGTAGTTACGGACGTCCTGCTCCATGACGCCGAAACAGCAATTGCAGCAGTAGAAGACCATCTGGCGAAACTCTCTCGAGTAGCACACGCTCATCACATGGATGGCACCAAATTTGAAAAAGACGACGTCCGTACAGCATGGAGGGACACCACCAGCTTTATGGCTGCCAATAAAATTGATAACCAAGTACGATTAATGGGTCGGACATTGAATGATTCCAAAACTCGTCTCGCAACATGTGCTCTCACATTATCGGGGGCACGGCGGCCGAAACGGGGTATTCTGGACCTGGGCGGCTCTACGTTGAAATGGCTATTCGGAGTATCGACTCAAGCCGATCTCCAAGACCTCAATTCCCGTATCGAAGCTTTGACGAATTCGGATAAAACCGTAATACACCTGCTGGATCAACATGCGTCAATTATCAACGAGACCCTACAAATCACACGATCCAACTTGGCTCTTCTGACAGAGCTACAACATCAGTCGGAGATTTTAACACAAAGAGTAGATTACATCATGGACTACATTAAGTCTTACGAACTGATTCATGTTCAACAGACGCAATACTTCGCAGAATTAGACGCGACATTTGCAACCATGGAACACATTTTAGGGTGGCTACAGCAACAAATTGAATCATGGGAAATCGGGTTATCTGCGTTGGCCAATGGACGACTCTCGCCACAAATGTTTTCACCAACGATGCTTCAAACGGTAATAGCTGACATCAATATTAACCTCCCATTGGGCTGGGCGATTCCATCCGAAGATTTATGGGTGGTCTATCGCGAAGCACGAGTGTCAGTGGCAGTCGTTAATAATCATTTTCGCCTGTTCATCGAAATTCCTATCTATGACCATGCTCAACACTTCAATCTATTTCAGATCATTTCCCTTCCTAAACCAACAAAAAACGGTTCACACGGGGTGTGTTTTACCAACATTCCGGATTTTTTGGCTGTTGCGCCAGATCTTGATACATTCATCGAACTATCCAGTATAGAAATTTTAAATTGCCGTCAACTTGACAAACAACTTTGCGCTTCCCATACTGGATTCTCCAAACGAGGGGCCCGTAAATCCTGTGCTGTTGCCTTATTTACGAATGACGTGTCACAAATTGGTTCTTACTGTCAATCTCAATTCGTACAGTGGAATGGTCCGGAAGTGGCATATTTAGGCCAAAACCAATGGGCCTTTTCGGCCGTAAACCCTCATAGTGTGGTGTTCTCCTGTCCTCCGGATAACAAACGACCTCCCCCGCAAAGATTACAGTTACCTCCTATTGGATACTTCGAGGTTCCCCCGGGTTGCACGGCCAGAACCGATCACTGGATTTTTCCAGCCAGTTTGGAAGGTTCCACGGTGTCCACAGCTATCACACTCCAAATTCCGAACTTACCAGACTTTCGTCCCAATATCACGTATAATAAAGCCGCAACCGTAATCCCATTCCCGGCTACCAACATCTCTCATTTAACTCGCATGAGTGAATTATTGTTACAACAGGCAGCTGTGGAAGTGAAAGCATCAATGACGCATGACCAAATTGTGCGTTTGCTGGACTCTTCCAGTCCAACGGCCATCCATCAATGCGCTTACCCTTATGAATGGGTGGTAGCGTCTACTCTCTTAACCCTCGGTTTAGGTGGGCTGACTGTCTTCACGCTCCTCCTGTCTCGCCGGGTGATGAACCATCTTCGCCAAAGCAGCGGAGTTTACGAAATCGCCGATTATCATCCCGTACGGCCCACTAGACCCCCGACGCTGGAAGAGGACAACTGATTATTTCGTGTTGAATTGGCCTATCGGGTCGATGGCCTCTTCGTGGGGGGGATCTGTCACGTGGAATCCAAGGACACACACGTGTTAATGGATTCCACGTGAAACTCTTCTTACGTCCTAGACTGTAAGGTCAAGTAGAATTATCTACTTGACCATCTTAACTACTTCTTCCGTATGTACTTTCTACGTTACCCTAGAAACGGGTTAGACCGTTCGTAGCGGTCATTTAGGTGTTATCTAGATGACCATCTTTCCCTAAGATTCTTCCGGCGTCACCCGGTAACAGGGTGACCCTTGCCTTTAAATACCCCGAGCCTAAGTAGGTTCGGGGCTCAGTCTTTTCTACCAAGTTTCCTTAGATTGTTCCTTCCAAATACACTCCGTTCTCCTCTAAACACCGTCGCAAGTGATCTTATTTCGTACCTCGACGTCCCTAAGCCCTTTTCCCCGTCACAGTATAACAGTGTATTCACATTGAATACAAGTATATTCCATGCAGTTTACATATAGAAGTAAAAACTCATGGTATAACAGTGTATTCACATTGAATACAAGTATATTCCATGCAGTTTACGTATAGAAGTAAAAACTCATGGTATACCAGTGTATTCACATTAATTACAAGTATATTCCATACAGTTTACATATAGAAGTAAAAACTCATGGTATAACAGTGTATTCACATTGCATACAAGTATATTCCATGCAGTTTACGTATAGAAGTAAAAACTCATGGTATAACAGTGTATTCACATTGAATACAAGTATATTTGATGCTGTTTACATATAGAAGTAAAAACTCATGGTATAACAGTGTATTCACATTGAATACAAGTATATTTAATGCTGTTTACATATAGAAGTAAAAACTCATGGTATAACAGTGTATTCACATTGAATACAAGTATATTTGATGCTGTTTACATATAGAAGTAAAAACTCACGGTATAACAGTGTATTCACATTGAATACAAGTATATTCCATGCAGTTTACATATAGAAGTAAAAACTCATGGTATAACAGTGTATTCACATTGAATACAAGTATATTCCATGCAGTTTACGTATAGAAGTAAAAACTCATGGTATAACAGTGTATTCACATTGAATACAAGTATATTTCATGCAGTATACCTATAGAAGTAAAAACTCATGATAATTCAGTGTATTCACATTGAATACAAGTATATTCCATGCAGTTTACATATCGAAGTAAAAACTCATGGTATAACAGTGTATTCACATTAAATACAAGTATATTTGATGCAGTATACATATAGAAGTAAAAACTCATGGTATAACAGTGTATTCACATTGAATACAAGTATATTTGATGCAGTATACATATAGAAGTAAAAACTCATGGTATAACAGTGAATTCACATTGAATACAAAGTATATTCCATGCAGTTTACATATAGAAGTAAAAACTCATGGTATAACAGTGTATTCACATTGAATACAAGTATATTTCATGCAGTTTACGTATAGAAGTAAAAACTCATGGTATAACAGTGTATTCATATTGAATACAAGTATATTTGATGCTGTTTACATATAGAAGTAAAAACTCATGGTATAACAGTGTAGTCACATTGAATACAAGTATATTTGATGCTGTTTACATATAGAAGTAAAAACTCATGGTATAACAGTGTATTCACATTAAATACAAGTATATTTGATGCTGTTTACATATAGAAGTAAAATATCATGGTATAACAGTGTATTCACATTGAATACAAGTATATTTGATGCTGTTTACATATAGAAGTAAAAACTCATGGTATAACAGTGTATTCACAATGAATACAAGTATATTTGATGCTGTTTACATATAGAAGTAAAAACTCATGGTATAACAGTGTATTCACATTGAATACAAGTATATTTGATGCTGTTTACATATAGAAGTAAATACTCATGGTATAACAGTATATTCACATTGAATACAAGTATTTTGATGCTGTTTACGTATAGAAGTAAAAACTCATGGTATAACAGTGTATTCACATTAAATACAAGTATATTTGATGCTGTTTACATATAGAAGTAAATACTCATGGTATAACAGTGTATTCACATTGAATACAAGTATATTTGATGCTGTTTACATATAGAAGTAAAAACTCATGGTATAACAGTGTATTCACATTGAATAAAAGTATATTCCATGCAGTTTACATATAGAAGTAAAAACTCATGGTATAACAGTGTATTCACATTGAATACAAGTATATTTCATGCAGTTTACGTATAGAAGTAAAAACTCATGGTATAACAGTGTATTCATATTGAATACAAGTATATTTGATGCTGTTTACATATAGAAGTAAAAACTCATGGTATAACAGTGTAGTCACATTGAATACAAGTATATTTGATGCTGTTTACATATAGAAGTAAAAACTCATGGTATAACAGTGTATTCACATTAAATACAAGTATATTTGATGCTGTTTACATATAGAAGTAAAATATCATGGTATAACAGTGTATTCACATTGAATACAAGTATATTTGATGCTGTTTACATATAGAAGTAAAAACTCATGGTATAACAGTGTATTCACAATGAATACAAGTATATTTGATGCTGTTTACATATAGAAGTAAAAACTCATGGTATAACAGTGTATTCACATTGAATACAAGTATATTTGATGCTGTTTACATATAGAAGTAAAAACTCATGGTATAACAGTGTATTCACATTGAATACAAGTATATTTGATGCTGTTTACATATAGAAGTAAAAACTCATGGTATAACAGTGTATTCACATTGAATACAAGTATATTCCATGCAGTTTACATATAGAAGTAAAAACTCATGGTATAACAGTGTATTCACATTGAATACAAGTATATTCCATGCAGTTTACTTATAGAAGTAAAAACTCATGGTATAACAGTGTTTTTACATTGAATACAAGTATATTCCATGCAGTTTACATATAGAAGTAAAAACTCATAGTATAACAGTGTATTCACATTGAATACAAGTATATTCCATGCAGTTTACGTATAGAAGTAAAAACTCATGGTATAACAGTGTATTCACATTGAATAGAAGTATATTTGATGCTTTTTGCATATAGAAGTAAAATCTCATGGTATAACAGTGTATTCACATTGAATACAAGTTTATTTGATGCTGTTTACATATAGAAGTAAAAACTCATGGTATAACAGTGTATTCACATTGAATACAAGTATATTCCATGCAGTTTACTTATAGAAGTAAAAACTCATGGTATAACAGTGTTTTTACATTGAATACAAGTATATTCCATGCAGTTTACATATAGAAGTAAAAACTCATAGTATAACAGTGTATTCACATTGAATACAAGTATAGTCCATTCAGTTTACGTATAGAAGTAAAAACTCATGGTATAACAGTGTATTCACATTGAATAGAAGTATATTTGATGCTTTTTGCATATAGAAGTAAAATATCATGGTATAACAGTGTATTCACATTGAATACAAGTATATTTGATGCTGTTTACATATAGAAGTAAAAACTCGTGGTATAACAGTGTATTCACATTGAATACAAGTATATTCCATGCAGTTTACATATAGAAGTAAAAACTCATGGTATAACAGTGTATTCACATTGAATACAAGTATATTTGATGCTGTTTACATATAGAAGTAAAAACTCATGGTATAACAGTGTATTCACATTGAATACAAGTATATTTGATGCTGTTTACGTATAGAAGTAAAAACTCATGGTATAACAGTGTATTCACATTGAATACAAGTATATTTGAAGCTGTTTACATATAGAAGTAAATACTCATGGTATAACAGTATATTCACATTGAATACAAGTATTTTGATGCTGTTTACGTATAGAAGTAAAAACTCATGGTATAACAGTGTATTCACATTAAATACAAGTATATTTGATGCTGTTTACATATAGAAGTAAATACTCATGGTATAACAGTGTATTCACATTGAATACAAGTATATTTGATGCTGTTTACATATAGAAGTAAAAACTCATGGTATAACAGTGTATTCACATTGAATACAAGTATATTCCATGCAGTTTACATATAGAAGTAAAAACTCATGGTATAACAGTGTATTCACATTGAATACAAGTATATTCCATGCAGTTTACGTATAGAAGTAAAAAATCATGGTATAACAGTGTATTCACATTGAATACAAGTATATTTGATGCTGTTTACATATAGAAGTATAAACTCATGGTATAACAGTGTATTCACATTGAATACAAGTATATTTGATGCTGTTTACGTATAGAAGTAAAAACTCATGGTATAACAGTGTAGTCACATTGAATACAAGTATATTCCATGCAGTTTACATATAGAAGTAAAAACTCATGGTATAACAGTGTTTTCACATTGAATACAAGTATATTCCATGCAGTTTACGTATAGAAGTAAAAACTCATGGTATGACAGTGTATTCACATTGAATACAAGTATATTTGATGCAGTATACATATAGAAGTAAAAACTCATGGTATAACAGTGTATTCACATTGAATACAAGTATATTTGATGCAGTTTACATATAGAAGTAAAAACTCATTATATAACAGTGTATTCACATTGAATACAAGTATATTCCATGCAGTTTGCTGCATTCGTTGTCCCTACCCGCGGCTATGCCGTCGGGAAACTTAATTGTAATTTGGGTACCTTTTTCACCATTTGACCCTCTCCCATATCCGACGGCATAGCCGCGGGTAGGGACAACGAATGCAACACATGTCGGGGGTGATCTAATATTTCAAAATGGTCCTTTTTCCCATACAACAACTATACTTTTTACAAATTAAAAATCAGAAAGATAAAGACTAGTTCTTTATCTTTCTGATAAAAAAAAATTAACCTCGTACGAGCAATCTTAGTATGTAAAAAAAATTCACGCGCGAGACACCGTTAGGCCTATCTCGCGCGGGTTAAAACGCCTTTTTTGGACCGAGGTGATCCAATACCTGGCGTGGGTACTGTATATAAGTAAAAACTCATGGTATAACAGTGTATTCACATTGAATACAAGTATATTCCATGCAGTTTACATATAGAAGTAAAAACTCATGGTATAACAGTGTATTCACATTGAATACAAGTATATTCCATGCAGTTTACGTATAGAAGTAAAAACTCATGGTATAACAGTGTATTCACATTGAATACAAGTATATTTGATGCAGTATACCTATAGAAGTAAAAACTCATGGTATAACAGTGTATTCACATTGAATACAAGTATATTTGATGCGGTTTACAGATAGAAGTAAAAACTCATGGTATAACAGTGTATTCACATGGAATACAAGTATATTCCATGAAGTTTACATATAGAAGTAAAAACTCATGGTATAACAGTGTATTCACATTGAATACAAGTATATTCCATGCAGTTTACGTATAGAAGTAAAAACTCATGGTATAACAGTGTATTCACATTGAATACAAGTATATTCCATGCAATTTACGTATAGAAGTAAAAACTCATGGTATAACAGTGTATTCACATTGAATACAAGTATATTTGATGCTGTTTACATATAGAAGTAAAAAACTCATGGTATAACAGTGTATTCACATTGAATACAAGTATATTCCATGCAGTTTACATATAGAAGTAAAAACTCATAGTATAACAGTGTATTCACATTGAAAACAAGTATATTCCATGCAGTTTACGTATAGAAGTAAAATCTCGTGGTATAACAGTGTATTCACATTGAATACAAGTTTATTTGATGCAGTTTACATATAGAAGTAAAAACTCATGATATAACAGTGTATTCACATTGAATACAAGTATATTCCATGCAGTTTACCTATTGAAGTAAAAACTCATGGTATAACAGTGTATTCACATTGAATACAAGTATATTTGATACTGTTTACATATAGAAGTAAAAACTTATGGTATAACAGCCCAGGTAAAAAAGTACTACATTGCACTACAATAAAATTATAATGTAGCCAAGTAAACTATCATTTTACTATAGTGAACGCTGTAAAATAAAAGTAACAATAAGTGGGCGTATTTTTTTCTTTGTTTCAATATCAGTATTACTAACACACACTACTGTTTTACTATCCCAGGTAAAAAAATACTATATTGTACTACAATAAAATGATAATGTAGCCAAGTAAACTATCATTTTACTGTAGTGAACGCAGTAAAATAAAAGTAACACTAAGGGGGCGTATTTTTTTCTTTGTTTCAAAATCAGTATTACTAACACACACTACTGTTTCACTAGTGACCACTACAAGTTTACTTGGACACACTTTGTTTTCAGTAGTGTTCACTGTATATTTACTGACACAAACTACTGTTTTACTATAGTAATTGCTGTTTCACTACATTGGGCATTAATGCCACTATATTCTTACTGAGACTCACATTGTTTTTACTGATTGCCACTGTACTTCTACTTTATATATTTTTATGCATGTATTTTTCGTAATATGCTTCACTCTCAATTTTTGGTTTCTACCTTTTCCTAACTTTCTTCTGGTGACTTAAAGGTAAATTTTACTTTCCCCTTTAAATTTGTCATATTTTATTTGCTTTTATACAACTATTTCCACTTTGGCTTTTTAAATTTGTTATTGAACATTAACATTTTCTTTGTTATTTTGAAATATTTGGGTTAAATTATTTAATAATTTAAAAATGAAAAAGATAGAAATTATAGTTTAAAATTAATATATAATTATTAAAAGTATGATTTAATTATTAACACATACTCAAATGTCTTAAATGTAAACATACTTTAGTTTTCAGTCAGAATTTTTCTAAGTTCTTAACTGAATCCTCAATATAGTAAGGAAAATGTAGAAATGATATTATATCAAAATAGCTGAGTGGTTAAGGCGCTCTGTTACGATAGTTAGTGATGTGCAGTTCCGTGTTCAATCCCCACCGAAGACTTTTCTATTTCTCCGTTTTAGTCAATGGTAGACTAGTCTACTATTATATTATATTCTAAATTCACTGAATTTCATTGTACATTTACGAGGGTTTCACTAGAAAATGACTGCTTCGGTACTGCTTGTTTTATTTTCTACAAGTTTTTTTGCTTCAAGTAATTCTGCAGTCATGCTTGCAAGTTTCTTTAGCAAGCAGAATGGGTCTATATCCTTTCATTTTGTTTGGACGGAAGGGATACTATGGTGCCTACCATACCCTCGTTTTCTTTCCATTCTTCTCTTCCCCTACGTTTCAATAAATTTTCCTACATTTAATGTTGCACCTTTTTCGCGGGTTGCAAAGAAAGAGAAATAGGAATAGCATAAAGGGGTACGGTAGGCACCAAAGTATCCCCTCCATCAAAAAGAAATAGAAGGATATAGACCGATTAGCCTGCTAAAGAAACTTCCAAGCATGACTGTATAGTATTTCTATGTTATTATTGTAAAAATACTTGTTCCAAAATCCTTTACTATTACTCGAGTTTTTTTATTGTATTTCTTGAGTAATTGGCAAGTAAATTTTCACCTGGGAGTGTATTCACATTGAATACAAGTATATTTGATGCTGTTTACATATAGAAGTAAAAACTGATGGTATAACAGTGTATTCACATTAAATACAAGTATATTTGATGCTGTTTACATATAGAAGTAGAAACTCATGATAAAACAGTGTATTCACATTGAATACAAGTATATTTGATGCTGTTTACATATAGAAGTAAAAACTCATGGTATAACAGTGTATTCACATTGAATACAAGTATATTTGATGCTGTTTACATATAGAAGTAAAAAACTCATGGTATAACAGTGTATTCACATTGAATACAAGTATATTTGATGCGGTTTACATATAGAAGTAAAAACTCATGGTATAACAGTGTATTCACATTGAATACAAGTATATTCCATGCAGTTTACATATAGAAGTAAAAACTCGTGGTATAACAGTGTATTCACATTGAATACAAGTATATTCCATGCAGTTTACGTATAGAAGTAAAAACTCATGGTATAACAGTGTATTCACATTGAATACAAGTATATTTCATGCAGTATACCTATAGAAGTAAAAACTCATGATATAACAGTGTATTCACATTGAATACAAGTATATTCCATGCAGTTTACATATCGAAGTAAAAACTCATGGTATAACAGTGTATTCACATTAAATACAAGTATATTTGATGCAGTATACATATAGAAGTAAAAACTCATGGTATAACAGTGTATTCACATTGAATACAAGTATATTTGATGCAGTATACATATAGAAGTAAAAACTCATGGTATAACAGTGTATTCACATTGAATAAAAGTATATTCCATGCAGTTTACATATAGAAGTAAAAACTCATGGTATAACAGTGTATTCACATTGAATACAAGTATATTTCATGCAGTTTACGTATAGAAGTAAAAACTCATGGTATAACAGTGTATTCATATTGAATACAAGTATATTTGATGCTGTTTACATATAGAAGTAAAAACTCATGGTATAACAGTGTAGTCACATTGAATACAAGTATATTTGATGCTGTTTACATATAGAAGTAAAAACTCATGGTATAACAGTGTATTCACATTAAATACAAGTATATTTGATGCTGTTTACATATAGAAGTAAAATATCATGGTATAACAGTGTATTCACATTGAATACAAGTATATTTGATGCTGTTTACATATAGAAGTAAAAACTCATGGTATAACAGTGTATTCACAATGAATACAAGTATATTTGATGCTGTTTACATATAGAAGTAAAAACTCATGGTATAACAGTGTATTCACATTGAATACAAGTATATTTGATGCTGTTTACATATAGAAGTAAAAACTCATGGTATAACAGTGTATTCACATTGAATACAAGTATATTTGATGCTGTTTACATATAGAAGTAAAAACTCATGGTATAACAGTGTATTCACATTGAATACAAGTATATTCCATGCAGTTTACGTATAGAAGTAAAAACTCATGGTATAACAGTGTATTCACATTGAATACAAGTATATTTGATGCAGTATACCTATAGAAGTAAAAACTCATGGTATAACAGTGTATTCACATTGAATACAAGTATATTTGATGCGGTTTACAGATAGAAGTAAAAACTCATGGTATAACAGTGTATTCACATGGAATACAAGTATATTCCATGAAGTTTACATATAGAAGTAAAAACTCATGGTATAACAGTGTATTCACATTGAATACAAGTATATTCCATGCAGTTTACATATAGAAGTAAAAACTCATGGTATAACAGTGTATTCACATTGAATACAAGTATATTCCATGCAATTTACGTATAGAAGTAAAAACTCATGGTATAACAGTGTATTCACATTGAATACAAGTATATTTGATGCTGTTTACATATAGAAGTAAAAACTCATGGTATAACAGTGTATTCACATTGAATACAAGTATATTCCATGCAGTTTACATATAGAAGTAAAAACTCATAGTATAACAGTGTATTCACATTGAAAACAAGTATATTCCATGCAGTTTACGTATAGAAGTAAAATCTCGTGGTATAACAGTGTATTCACATTGAATACAAGTTTATTTGATGCAGTTTACATATAGAAGTAAAAACTCATGATATAACAGTGTATTCACATTGAATACAAGTATATTCCATGCAGTTTACCTATTGAAGTAAAAACTCATGGTATAACAGTGTATTCACATTGAATACAAGTATATTTGATACTGTTTACATATAGAAGTAAAAACTTATGGTATAACAGCCCAGGTAAAAAAGTACTACATTGCACTACAATAAAATTATAATGTAGCCAAGTAAACTATCATTTTACTATAGTGAACGCTGTAAAATAAAAGTAACAATAAGTGGGCGTATTTTTTTCTTTGTTTCAATATCAGTATTACTAACACACACTACTGTTTTACTATCCCAGGTAAAAAAATACTATATTGTACTACAATAAAATGATAATGTAGCCAAGTAAACTATCATTTTACTGTAGTGAACGCAGTAAAATAAAAGTAACACTAAGGGGGCGTATTTTTTTCTTTGTTTCAAAATCAGTATTACTAACACACACTACTGTTTCACTAGTGACCACTACAAGTTTACTTGGACACACTTTGTTTTCAGTAGTGTTCACTGTATATTTACTGACACAAACTACTGTTTTACTATAGTAATTGCTGTTTCACTACATTGGGCATTAATGCCACTATATTCTTACTGAGACTCACATTGTTTTTACTGATTGCCACTGTACTTCTACTTTATATATTTTTATGCATGTATTTTTCGTAATATGCTTCACTCTCAATTTTTGGTTTCTACCTTTTTCCTAACTTTCTTCTGGTGACTTAAAGGTAAATTTTACTTTCCCCTTTAAATTTGTCATATTTTATTTGCTTTTATACAACTATTTCCACTTTGGCTTTTTAAATTTGTTATTGAACATTAACATTTTCTTTGTTATTTTGAAATATTTGGGTTAAATTATTTAATAATTTAAAAATGAAAAAGATAGAAATTATAGTTTAAAATTAATATATAATTATTAAAAGTATGATTTAATTATTAACACATACTCAAATGTCTTAAATGTAAACATACTTTAGTTTTCAGTCAGAATTTTTTCTAAGTTCTTAACTGAATCCTCAATATAGTAAGGAAAATGTAGAAATGATATTATATCAAAATAGCTGAGTGGTTAAGGCGCTCTGTTACGATAGTTAGTGATGTGCAGTTCCGTGTTCAATCCCCACCGAAGACTTTTCTATTTCTCCGTTTTAGTCAATGGTAGACTAGTCTACTATTATATTATATTCTAAATTCACTGAATTTCATTGTACATTTACGAGGGTTTCACTAGAAAATGACTGCTTCGGTACTGCTTGTTTTATTTTCTACAAGTTTTTTTGCTTCAAGTAATTCTGCAGTCATGCTTGCAAGTTTCTTTAGCAGGCAAATGGGTCTATATCCTTTCATTTTGTTTGGACGGAAGGGATACTATGGTGCCTACCATACCCTCGTTTTCTTTCCATTCTTCTCTTCCCCTACGTTTCAATAAATTTTCCTACATTTAATGTTGCACCTTTTTCGCGGGTTGCAAAGAAAGAGAAATAGGAATAGCATAAAGGGGTACGGTAGGCACCAAAGTATCCCCTCCATCAAAAAGAAATAGAAGGATATAGACCGATTAGCCTGCTAAAGAAACTTCCAAGCATGACTGTATAGTATTTCTATGTTATTATTGTAAAAATACTTGTTCCAAAATCCTTTACTATTACTCGAGTTTTTTTATTGTATTTCTTGAGTAATTGGCAAGTAAATTTTCACCTGGGAGTGTATTCACATTGAATACAAGTATATTTGATGCTGTTTACATATAGAAGTAAAAACTGATGGTATAACAGTGTATTCACATTAAATACAAGTATATTTGATGCTGTTTACATATAGAAGTAGAAACTCATGATAAAACAGTGTATTCACATTGAATACAAGTATATTTGATGCTGTTTACATATAGAAGTAAAAACTCATGGTATAACAGTGTATTCACATTGAATACAAGTATATTTGATGCTGTTTACATATAGAAGTAAAAAACTCATGGTATAACAGTGTATTCACATTGAATACAAGTATATTTGATGCGGTTTACATATAGAAGTAAAAACTCATGGTATAACAGTGTATTCACATTGAATACAAGTATATTCCATGCAGTTTACATATAGAAGTAAAAACTCGTGGTATAACAGTGTATTCACATTGAATACAAGTATATTCCATGCAGTTTACGTATAGAAGTAAAAACTCATGGTATAACAGTGTATTCACATTGAATACAAGTATATTTCATGCAGTATACCTATAGAAGTAAAAACTCATGATATAACAGTGTATTCACATTGAATACAAGTATATTCCATGCAGTTTACATATCGAAGTAAAAACTCATGGTATAACAGTGTATTCACATTAAATACAAGTATATTTGTTGCAGTATACATATAGAAGTAAAAACTCATGGTATAACAGTGTATTCACATTGAATACAAGTATATTTGATGCAGTATACATATAGAAGTAAAAACTCATGGTATAACAGTGTATTCACATTGAATAAAAGTATATTCCATGCAGTTTACATATAGAAGTAAAAACTCATGGTATAACAGTGTATTCACATTGAATACAAGTATATTTCATGCAGTTTACGTATAGAAGTAAAAACTCATGGTATAACAGTGTATTCATATTGAATACAAGTATATTTGATGCTGTTTACATATAGAAGTAAAAACTCATGGTATAACAGTGTAGTCACATTGAATACAAGTATATTTGATGCTGTTTACATATAGAAGTAAAAACTCATGGTATAACAGTGTATTCACATTAAATACAAGTATATTTGATGCTGTTTACATATAGAAGTAAAATATCATGGTATAACAGTGTATTCACATTGAATACAAGTATATTTGATGCTGTTTACATATAGAAGTAAAAACTCATGGTATAACAGTGTATTCACAATGAATACAAGTATATTTGATGCTGTTTACATATAGAAGTAAAAAACTCATGGTATAACAGTGTATTCACATTGAATACAAGTATATTTGATGCTGTTTACATATAGAAGTAAAAACTCATGGTATAACAGTGTATTCACATTGAATACAAGTATATTTGATGCTGTTTACATATAGAAGTAAAAACTCATGGTATAACAGTGTATTCACATTGAATACAAGTATATTCCATGCAGTTTACATATAGAAGTAAAAACTCATGGTATAACAGTGTATTCACATTGAATACAAGTATATTCCATGCAGTTTACTTATAGAAGTAAAAACTCATGGTATAACAGTGTTTTTACATTGAATACAAGTATATTCCATGCAGTTTACATATAGAAGTAAAAACTCATAGTATAACAGTGTATTCACATTGAATACAAGTATATTCCATGCAGTTTACGTATAGAAGTAAAAACTCATGGTATAACAGTGTATTCACATTGAATAGAAGTATATTTGATGCTTTTTGCATATAGAAGTAAAATCTCATGGTATAACAGTGTATTCACATTGAATACAAGTTTATTTGATGCTGTTTACATATAGAAGTAAAAACTCGTGGTATAACAGTGTATTCACATTGAATACAAGTATATTCCATGCAGTTTACATATAGAAGTAAAAACTCATGGTATAACAGTGTATTCACATTGAATACAAGTATATTTGATGCTGTTTACATATAGAAGTAAAAACTCATGGTATAACAGTGTATTCACATTGAATACAAGTATATTTGATGCTGTTTACGTATAGAAGTAAAAACTCATGGTATAACAGTGTATTCACATTGAATACAAGTATATTTGAAGCTGTTTACATATAGAAGTAAATACTCATGGTATAACAGTATATTCACATTGAATACAAGTATATTCCATGCAGTTTACGTATAGAAGTAAAAACTCATGGTATAACAGTGTATTCACATTGAATACAAGTATATTCCATGCAGTTTACATATAGAAGTAAAAACTCGTGGTATAACAGTGTATTCACATTGAATACAAGTATATTCCATGCAGTTTACGTATAGAAGTAAAAACTAATGGTATAACAGTGTATTCACATTGAATACAAGTATATTTGATGCAGTATACCTATGGAAGTAAAAACTCATGATATAACAGTGTATTCACATTGAATACAAGTATATTCCATGCAGTTTACATATCGAAGTAAAAACTCATGGTATAACAGTGTATTCACATTAAATACAAGTATATTCCATGCAGTTTACATATAGAAGTAAAAACTCATGGTATAACAGTGTATTCACATTGAATACAAGTATATTTGATGCAGTATACCTATAGAAGTAAAAACTTATGGTATAACAGTGTATTCACATTGAATACAAGTATATTCCATGCAGTTTACATATAGAAGTAAAAACTCATGGTATAACAGTGTATTCACATTGAATACAAGTATATTTGATGCAGTATACATATAGAAGTAAAAATTCATGGTATAATAGTGTATTCACATTAAATACAAGTATATTTGATGCTGTTTACATATAGAAGTAAAAACTCATGGTATAACAGTGTATTCACATTGAATACAAGTATATTTGATGCTGTTTACATATAGAAGTAAAAACTCATGGTATAACAGTGTATTCACATTGAATTAAGTATATTTGATGCTGTTTACATATAGAAGTAAAAACTCATGGTATAACAGTGTATTCACATTGAATACAAGTATATTCCATGCAGTTTACATATAGAAGTAAAAACTCATGGTATAACAGTGTATTCACATTGAATACAAGTATATTCCATGCAGTTTACGTATAGAAGTAAAAACTCATGGTATAACAGTGTATTCACATTGAATACAAGTATATTCCATGCAGTTTACATATAAGTAGAAAAACTCGTGGTATAACAGTGTATTCACATTGAATACAAGTATATTCCATGCAGTTTACGTATAGAAGTAAAAACTAATGGTATAACAGTGTATTCACATTGAATACAAGTATATTTGATGCAGTATACCTATAGAAGTAAAAACTTATGATATAACAGTGTATTCACATTGAATACAAGTATATTCCATGCAGTTTACATATCGAAGTAAAAACTCATGGTATAACAGTGTATTCACATTAAATACAAGTATATTTGATGCAGTATACATATAGAAGAAAAAACTCATGGTATAACAGTGTATTCACATTGAATACAAGTATATTTGATACAGTATACATATAGAAGTAAAAACTCATGTTATAACAGTGTATTCACATTGAATAAAAGTATATTCCATGCAGTTTACATATAGAAGTAAAAACTCATGGTATAACAGTGTATTCACATTGAATACAAGTATATTTCATGCAGTTTACGTATAGAAGTAAAAACTCATGGTATAACAGTGTATTCATATTGAATACAAGTATATTTGATGCTGTTTACATATAGAAGTAAAAACTCATGGTATAACAGTGTAGTCACATTGAATACAAGTATATTTGATGCTGTTTACATATAGAAGTAAAAACTCATGGTATAACAGTGTATTCACATTAAATACAAGCATATTTGATGCTGTTTACATATAGAAGTAAAATATCATGGTATAACAGTGTATTCACATTGAATACAAGTATATTTGATGCTGTTTACATATAGAAGTAAAAACTCATGGTATAACAGTGTATTCACAATGAATACAAGTATATTTGATGCTGTTTACATATAGAAGTAAAAACTCATGGTATAACAGTGTATTCACATTGAATACAAGTATATTCCATGCAGTTTACATATAGAAGTAAAAACTCATGGTATAACAGTGTTTTCACATTGAATACAAGTATATTCCATGCAGTTTACGTATAGAAGTAAAAACTCATGGTATAACAGTGTATTCACATTGAATACAAGTATATTTGATGCAGTATACATATAGAAGTAAAAACTCATGGTATAACAGTGTATTCACATTGAATACAAGTATATTTGATGCAGTTTACATATAGAAGTAAAAACTCATTATATAACAGTGTATTCACATTGAATACAAGTATATTTGATGCAGTATACATATAGAAGTAAAAACTCATGGTATAACAGTGTATTCACATTGAATACAAGTATATTTGATGCAGTTTACATATAGAAATAAAAACACATGGTATATCAGTGTATTCACATTGAATACAAGTATATTCAATGCAGTTTACATATAGAAGTAAAAACTCATGGTATAACAGTGTATTCACATTGAATACAAGTATATTTGATGCTGATTACATATAGAAGTAAAAAATCATGGTATAACAGTGTATTCACATTGAATACAAGTATATTTGATGCAGTATACATATAGAAGTAAAAACTCATGGTATAACAGTGTATTCACATTGAATACAAGTATATTTGATGCAGTTTACATATAGAAGTAAAAACTCATGGTATAACAGTGTATTCACATTATATACAAGTATATTCCATGCAGTTTACGTATAGAAGTAAAAACTCATGGTATAACAGTGTATTCACATTGAATACAAGTATATTCAATGCAGTTTACATATAGAAGTAAAAACTCATGGTAAAACAGTGTATTCACATTGAATACAAGTATATTTGATGCTGTTTACATATAGAAGTAAAAACTCATGGTATAACTGTGTATTCACATTGAATACAAGTATATTCAATGCAGTTTACATATAGAAGTAAAAATTCATGGTATAACAGTGTATTCACATTGAATACAAGTATATTTGATGCAGTATACATATAGAAGTAAAAACTCATGGTATAACAGTGTATTCACATTGAATACAAGTATATTCCATGCTCTTTACAAATAGAAGTAAAAAGTCATGGTATAACAGTGTATTCACATTGAATTAAGTATATTTGATGCTGTTTACATATAGAAGTAAAAACTCATGGTATAACAGTGTATTCACATTGAATACAAGTAAATTCCATGCAGTTTACATATAGAAGTAAAAACTCATGGTATAACAGTGTATTCACATTGAATACAAGTATATTCCATGCAGTTTACGTATAGAAGTAAAAAATCATGGTATAACAGTGTATTCACATTGAATACAAGTATATTTGATGCTGTTTACATATAGAAGTATAAACTCATGGTATAACAGTGTATTCACATTGAATACAAGTATATTTGATGCTGTTTACGTATAGAAGTAAAAACTCATGGTATAACAGTGTATTCACATTGAATACAAGTATATTCCATGCAGTTTACATATAGAAGTAAAAACTCATGGTATAACAGTGTTTTCACATTGAATACAAGTATATTCCATGCAGTTTACGTATAGAAGTAAAAACTCATGGTATAACAGTGTATTCACATTGAATACAAGTATATTTGATGCAGTATACATATAGAAGTAAAAACTCATGGTATAACAGTGTATTCACATTGAATACAAGTATATTTGATGCAGTTTACATATAGAAGTAAAAACTCATGGTATAACAGTGTATTCACATTGAATACCAGTATATTCCATGCAGTTTACATATAGAAGTAAAAACTCATGGTATAACAGTGTATTCACATTGAATACAAGTATATTCCATGCAGTTTACATATAGAAGTAAAAACTCATGGTATAACAGTATATTCACATTGAATACAAGTATATTCCATGCAGTTTACATATAGAAGTAAAAACTCATGGTATAACAGTGTATTCACATTGAATACAAGTATATTTGATGCGGTATACATATAGAATTTAAAACTCATGGTATAACAGTGTATTCACATTGAATACAAGAATATTCCATGCAGTTTACAAATAGAAGTAAAAACTCATGGTATAACAGTGTATTCACATTGAATACAAGAATATTTGATACTGTTTACATATAGAAGGAAAAACTCATGGTATAACAGTGTATTCACATTGAATGCAAGTATATTTGATGCTGTTTACATATAGAAGTAAAAACTCATGGTATAACAGTGTATTCACATTGAATGCAAGTATATTTGATGCTGTTTACATATAGAAGTAAAAACTCATGGTATAACAGTGTACCCAACCAAAAATCCGAGGCAATTAATTGCCTGTTTTTGGCAATATAATTGTATGTTTTTACACGCAGTTATTTTGAAACAATTTCCTAAGACAATTAATTGGGTTGTAACGTACTTAATTGGGTGGTAACATAATGAAGTATAGAAAAAAAATTTTTCAGGCAATGACGATAAATTACGTACTTATGTCCAATTTATAGTGTACGAAGTTTATTTAGTAACAAAGTGAGTGGTAATTTTATGTTTCTGGTATGATTTATTGTATACGACACTAACTGAAATTAATTGAAAATCACACGATTTATTGCATACTGAAGTATTGGACACTACGCTTGTTTTTACTTAAAAATAATATTTATTTATTATTGCATGATACCTGTTATTAGAATCACGTATTTTATCACACATTAAATAGAAATTTTATTTAGAGGAATTTGAATTCATCAAGTAATTGTATTTCATCGTTCAATAATGACAATTATTGTGCTGACGAGACCGTTACTTTATTACTTGCTGCTTTTATTTGGAGCTTCTTCAACTTCTGTTTGTTATTGTTTAGAAAAGTGGAAATACCCTTTCGGACTTCTCCTTCTTTTTTCACCTTCTCGTGATCCTTGAATTGGAAAAAATCCAAATTTTTCGTGGAAGGCATCACAAACCAAATCAAATTATCACCGTTAAAATCAAATAATGAATCAAGAAAAAAGCTAGTTTTAATAAGTACTTCACGCGTAGCGTCTCACGTGTTTCGATTCTTCACACTGAATTATGGCTAGTTTTCCGTCTGCTACAGGGATATGACTAAACAGTATTCTGTCAAACCACATTTTATTCGGTAATTTAATAAAATTAAAATGTTGCAACACGATCTTTGACATATGAAAATTATAGGATATATTTTTTAGTTTCATTTTAGCATATTTATTAATAGCGAATTTTATTACATATAATATGGAACCCAAAATAAACCGAGGAATTGTTTACTAAGGTGGGCGTGTTTAAGAAACGAAGAAACCTCATCAAATGCTCTATATTTGGGTAGGGTAAGGTAATGGATTATTGTTGGTTGCGCGACTGAATAAACAGGGAAGGGTTACTTAACACAAAGGAAAAGACAACTTAGGTTCAGTCAAGTTTTTATATGCTTACGTTACAGAAATCTCGAATTTTCGTCTGGTATATTTTCAGCAGAAGTTCATAGAAATTTGTTCTCATAACATTTTCACGTGCGCGTAAACATTGCGTCTACTCGTGCCACAAGATAATTTATAAAAGTCGTGAGATGAAGAAGCCTAACAGACCAGTCAATTATTTGTCTTGGCTGAAAAGACTGAACTGTGAACCAGTTGCCATACCAAGAACCACATACTACCGTATGCGACTCAACATGGGACTTGTAAATAGGCGTGCGGTTGTTGGGCAGATGCGTGCTCAAAATGAGTATATTCGTCGTCATCCTAACACAAACTATGGTAATCAATTATTCAATGGCCCAACATCCAATAAGCCCCAATTTATCGCACAGTTGACACCGTCACTTTTATCGTACAATTAATTGCGTGATTTAGTGCGAAAACGCGTAGTATCGTGCAATTATTTATTCTTTTACCTATTTTTTTATTTTTTTCGTTTGCTATTGTACAAACCAGTCGACAGGGAATACATTATTGGAGGAGACGTAGCTAGTAATAAAATTTTTCACAACGACGATCATCACCAGGAGCAACAACTGAGGATTGATAGTGATGATGATGATGACCATTCGTCCAATACAGCTGACCGTTCCCCACCAGAATACGCAAGTGGTTCCGACGAAGAAGGCGATGTCGATAGAGAATAAAAATACAAATTTCTGTTGTCTAATTTTTTATTGTTCAATTTAGTACGTAATGAGCACAATTTTATTGTGTTAATTTTTAAATTGCGGAAAAAACTTGCAGGATAGTACGTGAAAATAACGTTTACATATGTTTAATTCAATAGTGCATGATTTATTCTAAAGTTATTGCGTACTTTTTTTTCAACGCGCATTAACTTGTATTTAAGTTTATCTATTGCATACTGTAGTTCATGATAGCATCATAAAATCAAGTTAAGATATGATAAAAAGATGTTAACACAAAATTAATCGTGTTAGTATGCAATTTACTATTTAAACACGCAATGAATTGATTTTAAGTATGTCTATTGCATACTGTAGTTAATGATAGCATGATAAAATCTTATTAACATATGATAAAAACATGTTAACACACAATTAATCGTGTTAGTATGCATACTTAGGCAATTAATTCCCTCGGATTTTTTGTTGGGTATTCACATTGAATACAAGTATATTTGATGCTGTTTACATATAGAAGTAAAACCTCATGGTATAACAGTGTGTTCACATTGAATACAAGTATATTCCATGCAGTTTACATATAGAAGTAAAAACTCATGGTATAACTGTGTATTCACATTGAATTCAAGTATATTTGATGCTTTTTACATATTGAAGTAAAAACTCATGGTATAACAGTGTATTCACATTGAATTCAAGTATATTTGATGCTTTTTACATATAGAAGTAAAAACTCATGATATAACAGTGTATTCACATTGAATACAAGTATATTTGATGCTGTTTACACAAAGAAGTACAAACTCATGGTATAACAGTGTATTCACATTGAATACAAGTATATTCCATGCAGTTTACGGATAGAAGTAAAAACTCATGGTATAACAGTGTATTCACATTGAATACAAGTATATTCAATGCAGTTTACATATAGAAGTAAAAACTCATGGTAAAACAGTGTATTCACATTGAATACAAGTATATTTGATGCTGTTTACATATAGAAGTAAAAACTCATGGTATAACTGTGTGTTCACATTGAATACAAGTGAATTTGATGCAGTATACATATAGAAGTAAAAACTCATGGTATAACAGTGTATTCACATTGAATACAAGTATATTTGATGCAGTTTACATATAGAAATAAAAACACATGGTATAACAGTGTATTCACATTGAATACAAGTATATTCCATGCAGTTTACATATAGAAGTAAAAACTCATGGTATAACAGTGTATTCACATTGAATACAAGTATATTTGATGCTGTTTACATATAGAAGTAAAAACTCATGGTATAACAGTGTATTCACATTGAATACAAGTATATTTGATGCAGTATACATATAGAAGTAAAAATTCATGGTATAACAGTGTATTCACATTGAATACAAGTATATTTGATGCTGTTTACATATAGAAGTAAAAACTCATGGTATAACAGTGTATTCACATTGAATACAAGTATATTTGATGCTGTTTACATATAGAAGTAAAAACTCATGGTATAACAGTGTATTCACATTGAATACAAGTATATTTGATGCTGTTTACATATAGAAGTAAAAACTCATGGTATAACAGTGTATTCACATTGAATACAAGTATATTTGATGCTGTTTACATATAGAAGTAAAAACTCATGGTATAACAGTGTATTCACATTGAATACAAGTATATTCCATGCAGTTTACATATAGAAGTAAAAACTCATGGTATAACAGTGTATTCACATTGAATACAAGTATATTTGATGCTGTTTACATATAGAAGTAAAAACTCATGGTATAACAGTGTATTCACATTGAATACAAGTATATTTGATGCTGTTTACATATAGAAGTAAAAACTCATGGTATAACAGTGTATTCACATTGAATACAAGTATATTTGATGCTGTTTACATATTGAAGTAAAAACTCATGGTATAACAGTGTATTCACATTGAATACAAGTATATTTGATGCTGTTTACATATAGAAGTAAAAACTCATGATATAACAGTGTATTCACATTGAATACAAGTATATTTGATGCTGTTTACATATAGAAGTAAAAACTCATGGTATAACAGTGTATTCACATTGAATACAAGTATATTTGATGCAGTTTACATATAGAAGTAAAAACTCATGGTATAACAGTGTATTCACATTGAATACAAGTATATTCCATGCAGTTTACAAATAGAAGTAAAAAGTCATGGTATAACAGTGTATTCACATTGAATTCAAGTATATTTGATGCTGTTTACATATAGAAGTAAAAACTCATGGTATAACAGTGTATTCACATTGAATACAAGTATATTTGATGCTGTTTACATATAGAAGTAAAAACTCATGGTATAACAGTGTATTCACATTGAATACAAGTATATTTGATGCTGTTTACATATAGAAGTAAAAACTCATGGTATAACAGTGTATTCACATTGAATACAAGTATATTTGATGCTGTTTACATATAGAAGTAAAAACTCATGGTATAACAGTGTATTCACATTGAATACAAGTATATTCCATGCAGTTTACATATAGAAGTAAAAACTCATGGTATAACAGTGTATTCACATTGAATACAAGTATATTCCATGCATTTTACATATAGATGAAAAAAACTCATGGTATAACAGTGTATTCACATTGAATACAAGTATATTTGATGCTGTTTACATATAGAAGTAAAAACTCATGATATAACAGTGTATTCACATTGAATACAAGTATATTTGATGCTGTTTACATATAGAAGTAAAAACTCATGGTATAACAGTGTATTCACATTGAATACAAGTATATTTGATGCTGTTTACATATAGAAGTAAAAACTCATGGTATAACAGTGTATTCACATTGAATACAAGTATATTTGATGCTGTTTACATATAGAAGTAAAAACTCATGGTATAACAGTGTATTCACATTGAATACAAGTATATTCCATGCAGTTTACATATAGAAGTAAAAACTCATGGTATAACAGTGTATTCACATTGAATACAAGTATATTCCATGCAGTTTACATATAGAAGTAAAAACTCATGGTATAACAGTGTATTCACATTGAATACAAGTATATTTGATGCAGTTTACATATAGAAGTAAAAACTCATGGTATAACAGTGTATTCACATTGAATACAAGTATATTCCATGCAGTTTACATATAGAAGTAAAAACTCATGGTATAACAGTGTATTCACATTGAATACAAGTATATTTGATGCTGTTTACATATAGAAGTAAAAACTCATGGTATAACAGTGTATTCACATTGAATACAAGTATATTTGATGCTGTTTACATATAGAAGTAAAAACTCATGGTATAACAGTGTATTCACATTGAATACAAGTATATTCCATGCAGTTTACATATAGAAGTAAAAACTCATGGTATAACAGTGTATTCACATTGAATACAAGTATATTTGATGCAGTTTACATATAGAAGTAAAAACTCATGGTATAACAGTGTATTCACATTGAATACAAGTATATTCCATGCTGTTTACAAATAGAAGTAAAAAGTCATGGTATAACAGTGTATTCACATTGAATACAAGTATATTTGATGCTGTTTACATATAGAAGTAAAAACTCATGGTATAACAGTGTATTCACATTGAATACAAGTATATTTGATGCTGTTTACATATAGAAGTAAAAACTCATGGTATAACAGTGTATTCACATTGAATACAAGTATATTTGATGCTGTTTACATATAGAAGTAAAAACTCATGGTATAACAGTGTATTCACATTGAATACAAGTATATTTGATGCTGTTTACACAAAGAAGTAAAAACTCATGGTATAACAGTGTATTCACATTGAATACAAGTATATTCCATGCAGTTTACGTATAGAAGTAAAAACTCATGGTATAACAGTGTATTCACATTGAATACAAGTATATTTGATGCTGTTTACATATAGAAGTAAAAACTCATGGTATAACTGTGTGTTCACATTGAATACAAGTGAATTTGATGCAGTATACATAAAGAAGTAAAAACTCATGGTATAACAGTGTATTCACATTGAATACAAGTATATTTGATGCAGTTTACATATAGAAATAAAAACAAATGGTATATCAGTGTATTCACATTGAATACAAGTATATTCCATGCAGTTTACATATAGAAGTAAAAACTCATGGTATAACAGTGTATTCACATTGAATACAAGTATATTTGATGCTGATTACATATAGAAGTAAAAACTCATGGTTTAACAGTGTATTCACATTGAATACAAGTATATTTGATGCAGTATACATATAGAAGTAAAAATTCATGGTATAATAGTGTATTCACATTAAATACAAGTATATTTGATGCTGTTTACATATAGAAGTAAAAACTCATGGTATAACAGTGTATTCACATTGAATACAAGTATATTTGATGCTGTTTACATATAGAAGTAAAAACTCATGGTATAACAGTGTATTCACATTGAATGCAAGTATATTTGATGCTGTTTACATATAGAAGTAAAAACTCATGGTATAACAGTGTATTCACATTGAATACAAGTATATTTGATGCTGTTTACATATAGAAGTAAAACCTCATGGTATAACAGTGTGTTCACATTGAATACAAGTATATTCCATGCAGTTTACATATAGAAGTAAAAACTCATGGTATAACTGTGTATTCACATTGAATTCAAGTATATTTGATGTTTTTACATATTGAAGTAAAAACTCATGGTATAACAGTGTATTCACATTGAATTCAAGTATATTTGATGCTTTTTACATATAGAAGTAAAAACTCATGATATAACAGTGTATTCACATTGAATACAAGTATATTTGATGCTGTTTACACAAAGAAGTAAAAACTCATGGTATAACAGTGTATTCACATTGAATACAAGTATATTTGATGCAGTATACATATAGAAGTAAAAACTCATGGTATAACAGTGTATTCACATTGAATACAAGTATGTTCCATGAAGTTTACAAATAGAAGTAAAAAGTCATGGTATAACAGTGTATTCACATTGAATACAAGTATATTTGATGCTGTTTACATATAGAAGTAAAAACTCATGGTATAACATTGTATTTACATTGAATGCAAGTATATTTGATGCTGTTTACATATTGAAGTAAAAACTCATGGTATAACAGTGTATTCACATTGAATACAAGTATATTTGATGCTGTTTACATATAGAAGTAAAAACTCATGGTATAACAGTGTATTCACATTGAATACAAGTATATTTGATGCTGTTTACATATAGAAGTAAAAACTCATGGTATAACAGTGTATTCACATTGAATACAAGTATATTTGATGCTGTTTACATATAGAAGTAAAAACTCATGGTATAACAGTGTATTCACATTGAATACAAGTATATTCCATGCAGTTTACATATAGAAGTAAAAACTTATTGTATAACAGTATATTCACATTGAATACAAGTCTATTCCATGCAGTTTACATATAGATGAAAAAACTTATTGTAGAACAGTGTATTCACATTGAATACAAATATATTTAATGCTGTTTACATATAGAAGTAAAAACTCATGATATAACAGTGTATTCACATTGAATGCAAGTATATTTGATGCTGTTTACATATAGAAGTAAAAACTCATGGTATTACAGTTTATTCACATTGAATACAAGTATATTTGATGCTGTTTACATATAGAAGTAAAAACTCATGGTATAACAGTGTATTCTTATTGAATACAAGTATATTTGATGCTGTTTACATATAGAAGTAAAAACTCATGGTATAACAGTGTATTCACATTGAATACAAGTATATTCCATGCAGTTTACATATAGAAGTAAAAACTCATGGTATAACAGTGTATTCACATTGAATACAAGTATATTCCATGCAGTTTACATATAGAAGTAAAAACTCATGGTATAACTGTGTGTTCACATTGAATACAAGTGAATTTGATGCAGTATACATAAAGAAGTAAAAACTCATGGTATAACAGTGTATTCACATTGAATACAAGTATATTTGATGCAGTTTACATATAGAAGTAAAAACAAATGGTATAACAGTGTATTCACATTGAATACAAGTATATTCCATGCAGTTTACATATAGAAGTAAAAACTCATGGTATAACAGTGTATTCACATTGAATACAAGTATATTTGATGCTGATTACATATAGAAGTAAAAACTCATGGTTTAACAGTGTATTCACATTGAATACAAGTATATTTGATGCAGTATACATATAGAAGTAAAAATTCATGGTATAATAGTGTATTCACATTAAATACAAGTATATTTGATGCTGTTTACATATAGAAGTAAAAACTCATGGTATAACAGTGTATTCACATTGAATACAAGTATATTTGATGCTGTTTACATATAGAAGTAAAAACTCATGGTATAACAGTGTATTCACATTGAATACAAGTATATTTGATGCTGTTTACATATAGAAGTAAAAACTCATGGTATAACAGTGTATTCACATTGAATACAAGTATATTTGATGCTGTTTACATATAGAAGTAAAAACTCATGGTATAACAGTGTATTCACATTGAATTCAAGTATATTCCATGCAGTTTACAAATAGAAGTAAAAACTCATGGTATAACAGTGTATTCACATTGAATACAAGTATATTTGATGCTGTTTACATATAGAAGTAAAAACTCATGGTATAACAGTGTATTCACATTGAATACAAGTATATTTGATGCTGTTTACATATAGAAGTAAAAACTCATGGTATAACAGTGTATTCACATTGAATACAAGTATATTTGATGCTGTTTACATATAGAAGTAAAACCTCATGGTATAACAGTGTGTTCACATTGAATACAAGTATATTCCATGCAGTTTACATATAGAAGTAAAAACTCATGGTATAACTGTGTATTCACATTGAATTCAAGTATATTTGATGCTTTTTACATATTGAAGTAAAAACTCATGGTATAACAGTGTATTCACATTGAATTCAAGTATATTTGATGCTTTTTACATATAGAAGTAAAAACTCATGATATAACAGTGTATTCACATTGAATACAAGTATATTTGATGCTGTTTACACATAGAAGTAAAAACTCATGGTATAACAGTGTATTCACATTGAATACAAGTATATTTGATGCAGTTTACATATAGAAGTAAAAACTCATGGTATAACAGTGTATTCACATTGAATACAAGTATGTTCCATGAAGTTTACAAATAGAAGTAAAAAGCTCATGGTATAACAGTGTATTCACATTGAATACAAGTATATTTGATGCTGTTTACATATAGAAGTAAAAACTCATGGTATAACAGTGTATTTACATTGAATACAAGTATATTTGATGCTGTTTACATATTGAAGTAAAAACTCATGGTATAACAGTGTATTCACATTGAATACAAGTATATTTGATGCTGTTTACATATAGAAGTAAAAACTCATGGTATAACAGTGTATTCACATTGAATACAAGTATATTTGATGCTGTTTACATATAGAAGTAAAAACTCATGGTATAACAGTGTATTCACATTGAATACAAGTATATTTGATGCTGTTTACATATAGAAGTAAAAACTCATGGTATAACAGTGTATTCACATTGAATACAAGTATATTCCATGCAGTTTACATATAGAAGTAAAAACTTATGGTATAACAGTGTATTCACATTGAATACAAGTCTATTCCATGCAGTTTACATATAGATGAAAAAAACTCATGGTATAACAGTGTATTCACATTGAATACAAATATATTTGATGCTGTTTACATATAGAAGTAAAAACTCATGGTATAACAGTGTATTCACATTGAATACAAGTATATTTGATGCTGTTTACATATAGAAGTAAAAACTCATGGTATAACAGTGTATTCACATTGAATACAAGTATATTTGATGCTGTTTACATATAGAAGTAAAAACTCATGGTATAACAGTGTATTCACATTGAATACAAGTATATTTGATGCTGTTTACATATAGAAGTAAAAACTCATGGTATAACAGTGTATTCACATTGAATACAAGTATATTCCATGCAGTTTACATATAGAAGTAAAAACTCATGGTATAACAGTGTATTCACATTGAATACAAGTATATTCCATGCAGTTTACATATAGAAGTAAAAACTCATGGTATAACAGTGTATTATTCACATTGAATACAAGTATATTTGATGCAGTTTACATATAGAAGTAAAAACTCATGGTATAACAGTGTATTCACATTGAATACAAGTATATTCCATGCAGTTTACATATAGAAGTAAAAACTCATGGTATAACAGTGTATTCACATTGAATACAAGTATATTTGATGCTGTTTACATATAGAAGTAAAAACTCATGGTATAACAGTGTATTCACATTGAATACAAGTATATTTGATGCTGTTTACATATAGAAGTAAAAACTCATGGTATAACAGTGTATTCACATTGAATACAAGTATATTCCATGCAGTTTACATATAGAAGTAAAAACTCATGGTATAACAGTGTATTCACATTGAATACAAGTATATTTGATGCAGTTTACATATAGAAGTAAAAACTCATGGTATAACAGTGTATTCACATTGAATACAAGTATATTCCATGCTGTTTACATATAGAAGTAAAAACTCATGGTATAACAGTGTATTCACATTGAATACAAGTATATTTGATGCTGTTTACATATAGAAGTAAAAACTCATGGTATAACAGTGTATTCACATTGAATACAAGTATATTTGATGCTGTTTACATATAGAAGTAAAAACTCATGGTATAACAGTGTATTCACATTGAATACAAGTATATTTGATGCTGTTTACATATAGAAGTAAAAACTCATGGTATAACAGTGTATTCACATTGAATACAAGTATATTCCATGCAGTTTACATATAGAAGTAAAAACTCATGGTATAACAGTGTATTCACATTGAATACAAGTATATTCCATGCAGTTTACATATAGAAGTAAAAACTCATGGTATAACAGTGTATTCACATTGAATACAAGTATATTCCATGCAGTTTACACATATAGAAGTAAAAACTCATGGTATAACAGTGTATTCACATTGAATACAAGTATATTTGATGCTGTTTACATATAGAAGTAAAAACTCATGGTATAACAGTGTATTCACATTGAATACAAGTATATTTGATGCTGTTTACATATAGAAGTAAAAACTCATGGTATAACAGTGTATTCACATTGAATACAAGTATATTTGATGCTGTTTACATATAGAAGTAAAAACTCATGGTATAACAGTGTATTCACATTGAATACAAGTATATTGGATGCAGTATACACATAGAAGTAAAAACTCATGGTATAACAGTGTATTCACATTGAATACAAGTATATTCCATGCGGTTTACATATAGAAGTAAAAACTCATGGTATAACAGTGTATTCACATTGAATACAAGTATATTTGATGCTGTTTACATATAGAAGTAAAAACTCATGGTATAATAGTGTATTCACATTGAATACAAGGATATTTGATGCTGTTTGCATATAGAAGTAAAAACTCATGGTATAACAGTGTATTCACATTGAATACAAGGATATTCCATGCAGTTTACATATAGAAGTAAAAACTCATGGTATAACAGTGTATTCACATTGAATACAAGTATATTTGATGCTGTTTACATATAGAAGTAAAAACTCATGGTATAACAGTGTATTCACATTGAATACAAGTATATTCCATGCAGTTTACGTATAGAAGTAAAAACTCATGGTATAAAGGTGTTTTCACATTGAATACAAGTATATTTGATGCTGTTTACATATAGAAGTAAAAACTCATGGTATAACAGTGTATTCACATTGAATACAAGTATATTTGATGCTGTTTACATATAGAAGTAAAAACTCATGGTATAACAGTGTATTCACATTGAATACAAGTATATTCCATGCAGTTTACATATAGAAGTAAAAACTCATGGTATAACAGTGTATTCACATTGAATACAAGTATATTTGATGCTGTTTACATATAGAAGTAAAAACTCATGGTATAACAGTGTATTCACATTGAATACAAGTATATTTGATGCTGTTTACATATAGAAGTAAAAACTCATGGTATAACAGTGTATTCACATTGAATACAAGTATATTCCATGCAGTTTACATATAGAAGTAAAAACTCATGGTATAACAGTGTATTCACATTGAATACAAGTATATTCCATGCAGTTTACGTATAGAAGTAAAAACTCATGGTATAACAGTGTATTCACATTGAATACAAGTATATTTGATGCTGTTTACATATAGAAGTAAAAACTCATGGTATAACAGTGTATTCACATTGAATACAAGTATATTTGATGCTGTTTACATATAGAAGTAAAAACTCATGGTGTAACAGTGTATTCACATTGAATACAATTATATTTGATGCTGTTTACGTATAGAAGTAAAAACTCATGGTATAAAGGTGTTTTCACATTGAATACAAGTATATTTGATGCTGTTTACATATAGAAGTAAAAACTCATGGTATAACAGTGTATTCACATTGAATACAAGTATATTTGATGCTGTTTACATATAGAAGTAAAAACTCATGGTATAACAGTGTATTCACATTGAATACAAGTATATTCCATGCAGTTTACATATAGAAGTAAAAACTCATGGTATAACAGTGTATTCACATTGAATACAAGTATATTTGATGCTGTTTACATATAGAAGTAAAAACTCATGGTATAACAGTGTATTCACATTGAATACAAGTATATTCCATGCAGTTTACATATAGAAGTAAAAACTCATGGTATAAAGGTGTTTTCACATTGAATACAAGTATATTTGATGCTGTTTACATATAGAAGTAAAAACTCATGGTATAACAGTGTATTCACATTGAATACAAGTATATTCCATGCAGTTTACATATAGAAGTAAAAACTCATGGTATAACAGTGTATTCACATTGAATACAAGTGTATTCCATGCAGTTTACATATAGAAGTAAAAACTCATGGTATAACAGTGTATTCACATTGAATACAAGTATATTTGATGCTGTTTACATATAGAAGTAAAAACTCATGGTATAACAGTGTATTCACATTGAATACAAGTATATTTGATGCTGTTTACATATAGAAGTAAAAACTCATGGTATAACAGTGTATTCACATTGAATACAAGTATATTTGATGCTGTTTACATATAGAAGTAAAAACTCATGGTATAACAGGTGTATTCACATTGAATACAAGTATATTTGATGCTGTTTACATATAGAAGTAAAAACTCATGGTATAACAGTGTATTCACATTGAATACAAGTATATTCCATGCAGTTTACATATAGAAGTAAAAACTCATGGTATAAACAGTGTATTCACATTGAATACAAGTATATTTGATGCTGTTTACATATAGAAGTAAAAACTCATGGTATAACAGTGTATTCACATTGAATACAAGTATATTTGATGCTGTTTACATATAGAAGTAAAAACTCATGGTATAACAGTGTATTCACATTGAATACAAGTATATTCCATGCAGTTTACATATAGAAGTAAAAACTCATGGTATAACAGTGTATTCACATTGAATACAAGTATATTTGATGCTGTTTACATATAGAAGTAAAAACTCATGGTATAACAGTGTATTCACATTGAATACAAGTATATTTGATGCTGTTTACATATAGAAGTAAAAACTCATGGTATAACAGTGTATTCACATTGAATACAAGTATATTGGATGCAGTTTACATATAGAAGTAAAAACTCATGGTATAACAGTGTATTCACATTGAATACAAGTATATTCCATGCAGTTTACATATAGAAGTAAAAACTCATGGTATAACAGTGTATTCACATTGAATACAAGTATATTTGATGCTGTTTACATATAGAAGTAAAAACTCATGGTATAACAGTGTATTCACATTGAATACAAGTATATTCCATGCAGTTTACATATAGAAGTAAAAACTCATGGTATAACAGTGTATTCACATTGAATACAAGTATATTTGATGCTGTTTACATATAGAAGTAAAAACTCATGGTATAACAGTGTATTCACATTGAATACAAGTATATTCCATGCAGTTTACATATAGAAGTAAAAACTCATGGTATAAAGGTGTTTTCACATTGAATACAAGTATATTTGATGCTGTTTACATATAGAAGTAAAAACTCATGGTATAACAGTGTATTCACATTGAATACAAGTATATTCCATGCAGTTTACATATAGAAGTAAAAACTCATGGTATAACAGTGTATTCACATTGAATACAAGTATATTTGATGCTGTTTACATATAGAAGTAAAAACTCATGGTATAACAGTGTATTCACATTGAATACAAGTATATTTGATGCTGTTTACATATAGAAGTAAAAACTCATGGTATAACAGTGTATTCACATTGAATACAAGTATATTCCATGCAGTTTACATATAGAAGTAAAAACTCATGGTATAACAGTGTATTCACATTGAATACAAGTATAATTGATGCTGTTTACATATAGAAGTAAAAACTCATGGTATAACAGTGTATTCACATTGAATACAAGTATATTCCATGCAGTTTACGTATAGAAGTAAAAACTCATGGTATAACAGTGTATTCACATTGAATACAAGTATATTTGATGCTGTTTACATATAGAAGTAAAAAACTCATGGTATAACAGTGTATTCACATTGAATACAAGTATATTTGATGCAGTTTACATATAGAAGTAAAAACTCATGGTATAACAGTGTATTCACATTGAATACAAGTATATTCCATGCAGTTTACATATAGAAGTAAAAACTCATGGTATAACAGTGTATTCACATTGAATACAAGTATATTTGATGCTGTTTACATATAGAAGTAAAAACTCATGGTATAACAGTGTATTCACATTGAATACAAGTATATTTGATGCTGTTTACATATAGAAGTAAAAACTCATGGTATAACAGTGTATTCACATTGAATACAAGTATATTTGATGCTGTTTACATATAGAAGTAAAAACTCATGGTATAACAGTGTATTCACATTGAATACAAGTATATTTGATGCTGTTTACGTATAGAAGTAAAAACTCATGGTATAAAGGTGTTTTCACATTGAATACAAGTATATTTGATGCTGTTTACATATAGAAGTAAAAACTCATGGTATAACAGTGTATTCACATTGAATACAAGTATATTTGATGCTGTTTACATATAGAAGTAAAAACTCATGGTATAACAGTGTATTCACATTGAATACAAGTATATTCCATGCAGTTTACATATAGAAGTAAAAACTCATGGTATAACAGTGTATTCACATTGAATACAAGTATATTTGATGCTGTTTACATATAGAAGTAAAAACTCATGGTATAACAGTGTATTCACATTGAATACAAGTATATTCCATGCAGTTTACATATAGAAGTAAAAACTCATGGTATAAAGGTGTATTCACATTGAATACAAGTATATTTGATGCTGTTTACATATAGAAGTAAAAACTCATGGTATAACAGTGTATTCACATTGAATACAAGTATATTCCATGCAGTTTACATATAGAAGTAAAAACTCATGGTATAACAGTGTATTCACATTGAATACAAGTATATTCCATGCAGTTTACATATAGAAGTAAAAACTCATGGTATAACAGTGTATTCACATTGAATACAAGTATATTTGATGCTGTTTACATATAGAAGTAAAAACTCATGGTATAACAGTGTATTCACATTGAATACAAGTATATTCGATGCTGTTTACATATAGAAGTAAAAACTCATGGTATAACAGTGTATTCACATTGAATACAAGTATATTTGATGCTGTTTACATATAGAAGTAAAAACTCATGGTATAACAGTGTATTCACATTGAATACAAGTATATTTGATGCTGTTTACATATAGAAGTAAAAACTCATGGTATAACAGTGTATTCACATTGAATACAAGTATATTCCATGCTGTTTACATATAGAAGTAAAAACTCATGGTATAACAGTGTATTCACATTGAATACAAGTATATTTGATGCTGTTTACATATAGAAGTAAAAACTCATGGTATAACAGTGTATTCACATTGAATACAAGTATATTCCATGCAGTTTACGTATAGAAGTAAAAACTCATGGTATAAAAGTGTATTCACATTGAATACAAGTATATTTGATGCTGTTTACATATAGAAGTAAAAACTCATGGTATAACAGTGTATTCACATTGAATACAAGTATATTTGATGCAGTTTACATATAGAAGTAAAAACTCATGGTATAACAGTGTATTCACATTGAATACAAGTATATTCCATGCAGTTTACATATAGAAGTAAAAACTCATGGTATAACAGTGTATTCACATTGAATACAAGTATATTTGCATGCAGTTTACATATAGAAGTAAAAACTCATGGTATAACAGTGTATTCACATTGAATACAAGTATATTCCATGCAGTTTACATATAGAAGTAAAAACTCATGGTATAACAGTGTATTCACATTGAATACAAGTATATTCCATGCAGTTTACATATAGAAGTAAAAACTCATGGTATAACAGTGTATTCACATTGAATACAAGTATATTTGATGCTGTTTACATATAGAAGTAAAAACTCATGGTATAACAGTGTATTCACATTGAATACAAGTATATTCCATGCAGTTTACATATAGAAGTAAAAACTCATGGTATAACAGTGTATTCACATTGAATACAAGTATATTTGATGCTGTTTACATATAGAAGTAAAAACTCATGGTATAACAGTGTATTCACATTGAATACAAGTATATTCCATGCAGTTTACATATAGAAGTAAAAACTCATGGTATAAACAGTGTATTCACATTGAATACAAGTATATTTGATGCTGTTTACATATAGAAGTAAAAACTCATGGTATAACAGTGTATTCACATTGAATACAAGTATATTCCATGCAGTTTACATATAGAAGTAAAAACTCATGGTATAACAGTGTATTCACATTGAATACAAGTATATTTGATGCTGTTTACATATAGAAGTAAAAACTCATGGTATAACAGTGTATTCACATTGAATACAAGTATATTTGATGCTGTTTACATATAGAAGTAAAAACTCATGGTATAACAGTGTATTCACATTGAATACAAGTATATTCCATGCAGTTTACATATAGAAGTAAAAACTCATGGTATAACAGTGTATTCACATTGAATACAAGTATATTTGATGCTGTTTACATATAGAAGTAAAAACTCATGGTATAACAGTGTATTCACATTGAATACAAGTATATTCCATGCAGTTTACATATAGAAGTAAAAACTCATGGTATAAACAGTGTATTCACATTGAATACAAGTATATTTGATGCTGTTTACATATAGAAGTAAAAACTCATGGTATAACAGTGTATTCACATTGAATACAAGTATATTTGATGCTGTTTACATATAGAAGTAAAAACTCATGGTATAACAGTGTATTCACATTGAATACAAGTATATTCCATGCAGTTTACATATAGAAGTAAAAACTCATGGTATAACAGTGTATTCACATTGAATACAAGTATATTTGATGCTGTTTACATATAGAAGTAAAAACTCATGGTATAACAGTGTATTCACATTGAATACAAGTATATTTGATGCTGTTTACATATAGAAGTAAAAACTCATGGTATAACAGTGTATTCACATTGAATACAAGTATATTTGATGCTGTTTACATATAGAAGTAAAAACTCATGGTATAACAGTGTATTCACATTGAATACAAGTATATTTGATGCTGTTTACATATAGAAGTAAAAACTCATGGTATAACAGTGTATTCACATTGAATACAAGTATATTTGATGCTGTTTACATATAGAAGTAAAAACTCATGGTATAACAGTGTATTCACATTGAATACAAGTATATTTGATGCTGTTTACATATAGAAGTAAAAACTCATGGTATAACAGTGTATTCACATTGAATACAAGTATATTCCATGCAGTTTACATATAGAAGTAAAAACTCATGGTATAACAGTGTATTCACATTGAATACAAGTATATTTGATGCTGTTTACATATAGAAGTAAAAACTCATGGTATAACAGTGTATTCACATTGAATACAAGTATATTCCATGCAGTTTACATATAGAAGTAAAAACTCATGGTATAACAGTGTATTCACATTGAATACAAGTATATTTGATGCTGTTTACATATAGAAGTAAAAACTCATGGTATAACAGTGTATTCACATTGAATACAAGTATATTCGATGCAGTTTACATATAGAAGTAAAAACTCATGGTATAACAGTGTATTCACATTGAATACAAGTATATTCCATGCAGTTTACATATAGAAGTAAAAACTCATGGTATAAAGGTGTATTCACATTGAATACAAGTATATTTGATGCTGTTTACATATAGAAGTAAAAACTCATGGTATAACAGTGTATTCACATTGAATACAAGTATATTCCATGCAGTTTACATATAGAAGTAAAAACTCATGGTATAACAGTGTATTCACATTGAATACAAGTATATTTGATGCTGTTTACATATAGAAGTAAAAACTCATGGTATAACAGTGTATTCACATTGAATACAAGTATATTTGATGCTGTTTACATATAGAAGTAAAAACTCATGGTATAACAGTGTATTCACATTGAATACAAGTATATTCCATGCAGTTTACATATAGAAGTAAAAACTCATGGTATAACAGTGTATTCACATTGAATACAAGTATATTTGATGCTGTTTACATATAGAAGTAAAAACTCATGGTATAACAGTGTATTCACATTGAATACAAGTATATTCCATGCAGTTTACATATAGAAGTAAAAACTCATGGTATAAAAGTGTATTCACATTGAATACAAGTATATTTGATGCTGTTTACATATAGAAGTAAAAACTCATGGTATAACAGTGTATTCACATTGAATACAAGTATATTTGATGCTGTTTACATATAGAAGTAAAAACTCATGGTATAACAGTGTATTCACATTGAATACAAGTATATTCCATGCAGTTTACATATAGAAGTAAAAACTCATGGTATAACAGTGTATTCACATTGAATACAAGTATATTTGATGCTGTTTACATATAGAAGTAAAAACTCATGGTATAACAGTGTATTCACATTGAATACAAGTATATTTGATGCTGTTTACATATAGAAGTAAAAACTCATGGTATAACAGTGTATTCACATTGAATACAAGTATATTTGATGCTGTTTACATATAGAAGTAAAAACTCATGGTATAACAGTGTATTCACATTGAATACAAGTATATTTGATGCTGTTTACGTATAGAAGTAAAAACTCATGGTATAAAGGTGTATTCACATTGAATACAAGTATATTTGATGCTGTTTACATATAGAAGTAAAAACTCATGGTATAACAGTGTATTCACATTGAATACAAGTATATTTGATGCTGTTTACATATAGAAGTAAAAACTCATGGTATAACAGTGTATTCACATTGAATACAAGTATATTCCATGCAGTTTACATATAGAAGTAAAAACTCATGGTATAACAGTGTATTCACATTGAATACAAGTATATTTGATGCTGTTTACATATAGAAGTAAAAACTCATGGTATAACAGTGTATTCACATTGAATACAAGTATATTCCATGCAGTTTACATATAGAAGTAAAAACTCATGGTATAAAGGTGTTTTCACATTGAATACAAGTATATTTGATGCTGTTTACATATAGAAGTAAAAACTCATGGTATAACAGTGTATTCACATTGAATACAAGTATATTCCATGCAGTTTACATATAGAAGTAAAAACTCATGGTATAACAGTGTATTCACATTGAATACAAGTATATTCCATGCAGTTTACATATAGAAGTAAAAACTCATGGTATAACAGTGTATTCACATTGAATACAAGTATATTTGATGCTGTTTACATATAGAAGTAAAAACTCATGGTATAACAGTGTATTCACATTGAATACAAGTATATTTGATGCTGTTTACATATAGAAGTAAAAACTCATGGTATAACAGTGTATTCACATTGAATACAAGTATATTCCATGCAGTTTACATATAGAAGTAAAAACTCATGGTATAACAGTGTATTCACATTGAATACAAGTATATTTGATGCTGTTTACATATAGAAGTAAAAACTCATGGTATAACAGTGTATTCACATTGAATACAAGTATATTTGATGCTGTTTACATATAGAAGTAAAAACTCATGGTATAACAGTGTATTCACATTGAATACAAGTATATTCGATGCAGTTTACATATAGAAGTAAAAACTCATGGTATAACAGTGTATTCACATTGAATACAAGTATATTTGATGCTGTTTACATATATAAGTAAAAACTCATGGTATAACAGTGTATTCACATTGAATACAAGTATATTCCATGCAGTTTACGTATAGAAGTAAAAACTCATGGTATAACAGTGTATTCACATTGAATACAAGTATATTTGATGCTGTTTACATATAGAAAGTAAAAACTCATGGTATAACAGTGTATTCACATTGAATACAAGTATATTTGATGCTGTTTACATATATAAGTAAAAACTCATGGTATAACAGTGTATTTACATTGAATACAAGTATATTCCATGCAGTTTACATATAGAAGTAAAAACTCATGGTATAACAGTGTATTCACATTGAATACAAGTATATTCCATGCAGTTTACATATAGAAGTAAAAACTCATGGTATAACAGTGTATTCACATTGAATACAAGTATATTCCATGCAGTTTACGTATATAAAGTAAAAACTCATGGTATAACAGTGTATTCACATTGAATACAAGTATATTTGATGCTGTTTACATATAGAAGTAAAAACTCATGGTATAACAGTGTATTCACATTGAATACAAGTATATTCCATGCAGTTTACATATAGAAGTAAAAACTCATGGTATAACAGTGTATTCACATTGAATACAAAATACATAAAGTAAAACAATAACAGTATATTCACATTGAATACAAGTATGTTCTACCGTTTACATATAGAAGTAAAAACTCATGGTATAACAGTGTATTATACATTGAATACAAGTATATTCCATGCAGTTTACGTATAGAAGTAAAAACTCATGGTATAACAGTGTATTCACATTGAATACAAGTATATTTGATGCTGTTTACATATAGAAGTAAAAACTCATGGTATAACAGTGTATTCACATTGAATACAAGTATATTTGATGCTGTTTACATATAGAAGTAAAAACTCATGGTATAACAGTGTATTCACATTGAATACAAGTATATTTGATGCTGTTTGCATATAGAAGTAAAAACTCATGGTATAACAGTGTATTCACATTGAATACAAGGATATTCCACGCAGTTTACATATAGAAGTAAAAACTCATGGTATAACAGTGTATTCACATTGAATACAAGTATATTTGATGCTGTTTACATATAGAAGTAAAAACTCATGGTATAACAGTGTATTCACATTGAATACAAGTATATTCCATGCAGTTTACGTATAGAAGTAAAAACTCATGGTATAAAGGTGTTTTCACATTGAATACAAGTATATTTGATGCTGTTTACATATAGAAGTAAAAACTCATGGTATAACAGTGTATTCACATTGAATACAAGTATATTTGATGCTGTTTACATATATAAGTAAAAACTCATGGTATAACAGTGTATTCACATTGAATACAAGTATATTTGATGCTGTTTACATATATAAGTAAAAACTCATGGTATAACAGTGTATTCACATTGAATACAAGTATATTCCATGCAGTTTACGTATAGAAGTAAAAACTCATGGTATAAAGGTGTTTTCACATTGAATACAAGTATATTTGATGCTGTTTACATATATAAGTAAAAACTCATGGTATAACAGTGTATTCACATTGAATACAAGTATATTTGATGCTGTTTACATATATAAGTAAAAACTCATGGTATAACAGTGTATTTACATTGAATACAAGTATATTCCATGCAGTTTACATATAGAAGTAAAAACTCATGGTATAACAGTGTATTCACATTGAATACAAGTATATTTGATGCTGTTTACATATAGAAGTAAAAACTCATGGTATAACAGTGTATTCACATTGAATACAAGTATATTTGATGCTGTTTACATATAGAAGTAAAAACTCATGGTATAACAGTGTATTCACATTGAATACAAGTATATTCCATGCAGTTTACATATAGAAGTAAAAACTCATGGTATAACAGTGTATTCACATTGAATACAAGTATATTCCATGCAGTTTACATATAGAAGTAAAAACTCATGGTATAACAGTGTATTCACATTGAATACAAGTATATTTGATGCAGTTTACATATAGAAGTAAAAACTCATGGTATAACAGTGTATTCACATTGAATACAAGTATATTCCATGCTGTTTACATATAGAAGTAAAAACTCATGGTATAACAGTGTATTCACATTGAATACAAGTATATTTGATGCTGTTTACATATAGAAGTAAAAACTCATGGTATAACAGTGTATTCACATTGAATACAAGTATATTTGATGCTGTTTACATATAGAAGTAAAAACTCATGGTATAACAGTATATTCACATTGAATACAAGTATATTCCATGCAGTTTACATATAGAAGTAAAAACTCATGGTATAACAGTGTATTCACATTGAATACAAGTATATTTGATGCTGTTTACATATAGAAGTAAAAACTCATGGTATAACAGTGTATTCACATTGAATACAAGTATATTCCATGCAGTTTACATAAAGAAGTAAAAACTCATGGTATAACAGTGTATTCACATTGAATACAAGTATATTCCATGCAGTTTACATATAGACGTAAAAACTCATGGTATAACAGTGTATTCACCTTGAATACAAGTATATTTGATGCAGTATATATATAGAAGTAAAAACTCATGGTATAACAGTGTATTCACATTGAATACAAGTATATTTGATGCTGTTTACATATAGAAGTAAAAACTCATGGTATAACAGTGTATTCACATTGAATACAAGTATATTCGATGCTGTTTACATATAGAAGTAAAAACTCATGGTATAACAGTGTATTCACATTGAATACAAGTATATTTGATGCTGTTTACATATAGAAGTAAAAACTCATGGTATAACAGTGTATTCACATTGAATACAAGTATATTTGATGCTGTTTACATATAGAAGTAAAAACTCATGGTATAACAGTGTATTCACATTGAATACAAGTATATTCTATGCAGTTTACATATAGAAGTAAAAACTCATGGTATAACAGTGTATTCACATTGAATACAAGTATATTCCATGCAGTTTACATATAGAAGTAAAAACTCATGGTATAACAGTGTATTCACATTGAATACAAGTATATTTGATGCAGTTTACATATAGAAGTAAAAACTCATGGTATAACAGTGTATTCACATTGAATACAAGTATATTCCATGCTGTTTACATATAGAAGTAAAAACTCATGGTATAACAGTGTATTCACATTGAATACAAGTATATTTGATGCTGTTTACATATAGAAGTAAAAACTCATGGTATAACAGTGTATTCACATTGAATACAAGTATATTTGATGCTGTTTACATATAGAAGTAAAAACTCATGGTATAACAGTGTATTCACATTGAATACAAGTATATTCCATGCAGTTTACATATAAGAAGTAAAAACTCATGGTATAACAGTGTATTCACATTGAATACAAGTATATTTGATGCTGTTTACATATAGAAGTAAAAACTCATGGTATAACAGTGTATTCACATTGAATACAAGTATATTCCATGCAGTTTACATATAGAAGTAAAAACTCATGGTATAACAGTGTATTCACATTGAATACAAGTATATTCCATGCAGTTTACATATAGACGTAAAAACTCATGGTATAACAGTGTATTCACATTGAATACAAGTATATTTGATGCAGTTTACATATAGAAGTAAAAACTCATGGTATAACAGTGTATTCACATTGAATACAAGTATATTTGATGCTGTTTACATATAGAAGTAAAAACTCATGGTATAACAGTGTATTCACATTGAATACAAGTATATTCCATGCAGTTTACATATAGAAGTAAAAACTCATGGTATAACAGTGTATTCATATTGAATACAAGTATATTCCATGCAGTTTACATATAGAAGTAAAAACTCATGGTATAACAGTGTATTCACATTGAATACAAGTATATTTGATGCTGTTTACATATAGAAGTAAAAACTCATGGTATAACAGTGTATTCACATTGAATACAAGTATATTTGATGCTGTTTACATATAGAAGTAAAAACTCATGGTATAACAGTGTATTCACATTGAATACAAGTAATATTTGATGCTGTTTACATATAGAAGTAAAAACTCATGGTATAACAGTGTATTCACATTGAATACAAGTATATTTGATGCGTGTTTACATATAGAAGTAAAAACTCATGGTATAACAGTGTATTCACATTGAATACAAGTATATTTGATGCTGTTTACATATAGAAGTAAAAACTCATGGTATAACAGTGTATTCACATTGAATACAAGTATATTTGATGCTGTTTACATATAGAAGTAAAAAC
>NW_025533287.1:0-55657 GCF_020631705.1 Daphnia magna | reverse complement strand
CATGATTGAAGATAGGGACCTGAATGAAGATCCTGAAATGATGTTCCAATGCGGCCACCGTGAATGTGGATTCACGATAAGCCACCCAAAGCTCATCGCTGGAAATTGACCATCCTCTAGGAAATTGTCGGTACACATTTTTAATCACTGCGTTAAATCGTGCTGGGGAAACGATTTGGAGGGGCTAAATGCCCGTTTGCTAATAGACTGAATCCTATGTTGAGGCTATCGGCAAGTTGGTGTAGGCATTGCAGGATTTGATTCAGCGCCTCAAACGTGTCGTCCAGCTGGAAGAAATACTCGAAATAGTCTAAGTCAAGCTCTTCTAGCTTTGTATTCCACTCTAATAATTGTGCGGTCACGCTTTGCAGGGACGCAAACTGTCCTCGGAGCTCTCTAATCCACTGAGCGTTGGCTCTGGATTCCCACAATGATTCGTTCAGAACGGTAGCTTGCTTGTCCATAATGTGTATCATTTCCTTTTGATTCAGTTTAACCTGTTGCACTTGACTGTTTAATTCTTCTAGGTCCTGCTGTGTTGAAACGCCAAAAAGCCATTTGAGAGCTGATCCACCTCCGTCGATGAGACTACGTCAGTTTCTTGGGTTGGTGTTTAAGGCTTCTTTCACGGTCGTGAATTGCTCGGTCACGCTTTCCAGTTCCTTCGAGAAACTTCGTAATTTGCTGAAAATTCTTTTGGCTGCTATTTTTTGGGGTCGAGACCCTTGCTGTTTCCACTTGTCTGCCACTGCTTGTTGTTGGAGAATTTTCTGTTGCAAGTAAGCTATTGCTGCTCCAGCCGGCCCTAAATCGAGGTCAGATACGATTGTCCATGCTGATTCACTGAAAGCGACATCTACATGTTCTTTAAAAATCGTGTTTTCTCCCAGGATCAGTGCCGTAACCATTGGTGGATTGAAGACTGTAAACAGGGAGCATCAGGAATGGTACCAAGCAAGTTAGTTACCTAGCGGCTGGTCTTCTGTTACGGATGGGCTTTTGAGCTGGTACTACTTCAGTTGAAGTGGAGGGCGCTACCATGACTCAGCCATCTGCTGTGGGATGTTCGGTAACTGTTTCTTTGTCATCTGCTACCGCTTGAGGGCTGGTAACTGCTGGTACATCTTGTTATTCAATTTCTCTTGAACTTCCCTGTGTTCTTTTCCAGTGGTTTCTTCTAAATTGTTTGGAGGTATTTCTTGTGGGAGCTGCCATTCATTTGAAGGTTCAAAGAATGGCTTCATACGGATGACGTGCACAATATCCGTTTTCCCTTGGACCGGTTGCCGATGTCACCTCATAATTCACCGGCGTGGTTTTCCTCAACACTTTGAAAGGTCCCAACCATCGGTGAAGGAGTTTTTCGGATTTTCCCACCTTTCTGAATGGCTTGTACACTAGCACTAAATCTCCGGGTTTGGAAGGACAGATCCCGATGATGTGAGTCGTACCTCTCTTTCTGTTTGTTTTTTACCTCTTCCATTCTAGTTTTCACTATTTCTTTAGCTGTCGATAATTCGATCAATAGTCGATCTGCGTAATCTTCTGTGCGCGCCCTCTTCTTTGTCAACAATGGATTCGGATCCGCGCCCAGCTCCAAGTCAATTGGTAATTTCGGCTCGCGTCCGTAGAGGAGAAAGAATGGAGAGTATCCTTTGGATTCTTGCCTGGCTGTGTTGTAAATGAAGCACACATACTGTAGGGTCTCATCCCAATCCCGCTGGTCAATACTAACATACATGGAAAGCATTGCTGCTAACGTATGATTCATTCTTTCCACAGCCCCGTTTGCTTGAGGATGATAACTGGATGTGGTTTTGTGGTTGTTGTGTAACTTTTTGACCACTGCTTGAGTTAACTCAGCAACGAAGCATTTTCCTCGATCAGTGATGATTTGTTCTGGAGCTCCATGGCGAAGAAAAATTTGGTTAACGAAGAACTCAGCGACATTCTCTGCTTGGCCGGTTGGCATGGCTTTCAGCTCAACCCATTTAGTCAGGTAATCTACTGCAACAAATATCATTTTGTTACCCTTGTGAGATAGAGGGAATGGCCCAAGCAGATCCGTACCCATTTTCTCAAAAGGTCTTTCTACTTTAATGCACTGCAGGAATCCCGGAGGTTTATCTGGGACTCCTTTTCTTCCTTGACAGCTCACGCAACTCTGAACGTAGCGAGTTATGTCAAGATTCATTTTCGGCCAAAAGAATCGACTGCAAATTTTGTGGAGAGTCCGCTTGATGCCTAAATGACCGGAAACAATGTCATCGTGATAAGCTTGCAAAATTCTTTCACGACATTCCACAGGTACACATAATTTTCTGTAATTTTTTCCATCCTTAAACGTTTCTTTGTAGAGTTTTCCGTTGCACAGAATGAAGTTTTTCACCCTTTCTTTCCCATCCTCGAGCTTCGAGATTTTTTCGCTCCAATCACGGTGAGCTCTTTGTTTGCGGATAAATGAGCCGTTTTCTTCGGGAGAAAGGATATCCACTGCGATTGGTCCAATGGCCGCAACGATGAAACATCGATCATCTTCCATTTCTTCTATCTGCTGAAGTGGGTTAATTGAGAGGCAGTCGTCGTTGTCGTGTGTTTTCCCACTACGATATACAATAGTTATATCGTACTCCTGAAGCGGGAGACTCGTACGCGCTAAACGTCCGGTGAGGTCCCGCTTGCTCATTAACAAACACAACCCTTGATGATCGGTGATCACTTTCACTTGACAACCCCACACAAAACATCGAAACTTGGTAAGGCACCATACTAATGCAAGACCTTCTTTCTCCGTGATAGAATAATTTGTTTCGGATCTAGATAGTAAGCGGCTTGCGTAAGCTACTGGTCTTTCGACTCCATCGATGCGCTGAGCTAGTACAACTCCTATGCCGAAACCACAGGTGTCCGGTAGAATTTCCATTGGTAATGCTGGAGAAGATTGTAGCCCCCTCCAGGCGGCTCAATCTATCGGCCACACGAGGCAGCGGGTAGGAATCTTTTACGGTCACTGCATTAAGTTGGCGATAATCAACACAAAAACGCCAAGTTCCATCTTTCTTCTTTACTAGGACCACAGGCGAAGTCCAAGGGCTGTCCGAGTGTTCAATTATTCCCTGGCGTAACATTCCTTCCACCTGTTCCTGGATCACAGCTCGCTCCTTCCAGGCACTCTTAAAGGAAGCTGGTGAATTGGAGGGTTAACTCCAGTGTTCATGTTGTGCTCCACCAACGTACAGTGCCCCAAATCATCTTCACTAAATGCGAAACAGCTGATGGAACTTTTGAGAATTTTTAATACCTCACTTTTTTCATCTTCATGCAGGTTTTCTCCAATTCTGCTTTTCAAATTATCCAATAATTTTTAAATTTTTTGATCCATTTCTTCAATCGTAGCATTTGTTCCTGAAACTCCACCAGATTCTTCCGTTTTTTCCACTTCTTAAGATTCTTCTAAAGTCCCCAATGTTACACCTTTCTCCAGCCACACTGATTTGGGAGACAGATTTGCTACAGGAATGTTTTACAGGTCCTTCTGCACAAGGGCGTGACCCGTAGACAGACCTGGCATGGCCATCAGTGAAACTGATGGTTTCAGGACACAGGTGCCTTCCAGTTTACTAGAAACTTACGTTGGAACCGGTTTAATTGAATACGCTGGGATTTCCTGACGCTCGTTGGATACTAACACAGTATCTTCTGTTTCTTCCTTCGCAGGAAGGAGATTACTGCAAGCGGTAAATCACCCATAGTTAGAAGAGGTTTCTCCGCCTGGTAATTAATCCGTATAGATCCAAATTGTTTGAGAAAATCATTTCCCATCAAAAGTTCAATTCCTTACATTGCCATAACGATTGCTTTTCCTTTCACAGATTTGTTTTTGTGCGTCACCAGGATTTCGGTTGCTCCTTCGGGCATCACTCGTGAACCGTTCGCGAGAATAATTCCGGAACCATTCCATGGCTGCTGAACGAATTGTGTTTTCTTCAATAATTCAGGAGATAACTGTCACTGCTGCACCAGTATCAATCACTGCTGTTGCATTCACCTCACCGCAAAACACAGGTTCTTTAATCAAGTTGGTTCCATCGAAGTTAAACAGGTGTTTTTCTTCCTGTACGTTAGGAGCTTATGTCACCAGATTTACTGCTGCATTCGCCGTTGACGGCGTAGCTGGCGCTGTATCCCGTGTCGGAGCTTTATAACTTAGAGATTCTGGATTTTTGAAACAGTGCCGAGCGATGTGCCCGGGTCTCTTGCAATGGAAACAAAATGGTCTCCCGTCAATAGAACGTCCTTTTGGCTTGTAGGGCCCTTTTGCTTTTTCTTGCTCGTTCTCCTCCTTCGCCATTAATTTCTCACCCGTGTCTTGGATGAACTCACGCATTGACTTCATAAATTCTGTTTGCTGGTCTGGATAGACGACGGAAAGGTTTGGTGCCTGCTCAAGAGGTTTCTGTGGTTCCATTGCCGCATCCTTCCATCCTCTTGCTTCTGATATTATCGACGCTTCCGTATAAGCTTTTGCCAGTGTTAAAAACTCTTCACATGTTTTAGGTTTCAACGGGTAAAGTTTTCTAAGAAGAGTTGGTCGAAAGCCTCGAAAAAGGTGCTCCAATCGGTGTGCTTCCAACGTATTCGAGTCGACCAGTCTGCAAAGGTTGAGGATTTCATAATAGTACCTAACAATTGGCTCATCCATTCCTTGTGTTCTGCTTCTTAGTCTTGTTTCTTGGAAAAGACCATAGTTGTCCGGTTGAAACTCTTTTAAAAACATCGAACGAAGACCGGTAACTGCAGGTGTGGCAGGGTTTCCTCCTGCAGCAGGTTGTGCCGTCGTATCTTCCCAGTCGTTCGGGTTTCTTGCACACAGGAACCAGTTTCTTGCAGTATCGTCCAAGTACATATTGAAATTATTACGTTTTTCGGCGTCACCCCATCCATTATGGGAGGAAATCCATTATGGTCTTATAACGCCCCATCCATTGGCGCGCATCTTCATCCGGACTACCTCGAAAGATAGGCGGGCTAATGAGTTTTCTGACAGCTGCCATAGCTTGTCTTTGTGGCTGCACAATATGCCCTGATGGCACCATAAATTGTTGTCCACTGACTGGAACAACTGGACTTGCAGCTCTCAAAACGACCTCGGTTTCTGAATCCGAGTCTGAATCTCTTGCAGTCTCGACTGATTCACCCTGACTGTCAGCTTTTTCGGTCAAAGGGTTCTTTTGGAATAGGACCTTCAAAATTTAGGGCTTCACCAACAAAGGAAATTCCACTCTACAACGATGAGGCTGGGGTAGGTGAAGTTTCTACCAGAACGCTTGACAGTTCTCAAAGCGGATGTAATCGTCGGCTGGGGTCTCTTGGGCAACTAGGTAACCGTGGGTTTGTCCTCTTCGGCATCGGCTAACAATGACTGCAGCACGACTTCGTTTACTCTCAGGCAACGAGCTGCGTCTTCAACAATTGCAACACCGCAGCACAAATTCGTTACTTACTGGTAACGAGCTGCGTCTCAAAAATTAAAACTCTGCAGCACTAATTCGTCACTTACGGGTAACGAGCTGCGTCTCCAGCAATTGTCACACAAGTTGTATTTGAACAAGAACAAACGAATACAACAAGTGATGACTTAAATTCTAAACAATGGTTTAACTCGAACAAAAAGGGATAACCATTACCAAAAGTTGGAAAAGCGTCTGAAGACCTCTAGGGAAACCAGGGAACTCGTCTTTTACCGAATTTTACACTTGCATTTATACTGCTATGCTAATTACGCCCCTTCCGGAGCGCATGTCTCCGTATCTACTTCTAGCGCTGATTATCTGCAATGATTCATTCCCACGGTCGCAGCGTAGTTCAATGAGCGGGTGAATCATCTCTGTGAAGAGATAAACATTTCCCCTTTTTCACCCGCGAAAATATTATGAGTTTATACTTCTACATAAAACAGAATCAAATATAATTGTATTTAAAGCGAATACACTGTCATACCATGAGTGTTTACTTCTATATGTAAAGAGGATCAAATATACTTGTATTCAATGTGAATACACTGTGATATTATGAGTTTGCACTTGTATGTGTAAACAGAATCAAATATACTTGTATTCAATGTGAATACACTGTGATACCATGAGTTTTTACTTCTATATGTAAACAGGATCAAATATACTTGTATTCAATGTGAATGCACTGTGATATTATGAGTTTACACTTCTACATGTAAACAGAATCAAATATACTTGTATTCAATGTGAATACACTGTGATACCATTAATTTTACTTCTATATGTAAACATGATCAAATATACTTGTATTCAATGTAAAAACACAGTGATATTATGAGTTTACACTTCTACATGTAAACAAAATGAAATATACTTTTATTCAATGTGAATACACTGTGATACCATGAGTTTTTACTTCTATATGTAAACAGGAACAAATATACTTGTATTCAATGTGAACAAACTGTGATACCATGAGTTTTTTCTTCTATATGTAAACAGGATCAAATGTGCTTGTATTCAATGTGAATACACTGTGATATTAGTTTGCCGTATCGGTTTTTTCGATTTTTTGCTTAGTTAGTTAGATGATCAATTTTTCCCGTTAACATTGCGTATCATATGATTTGTCTTAACTAAGTAGTCCCTCTGGGTTAGGCTTTTAGTTTGCTGTACCGGTTTTTTCGATTTTCCGCTTAGTTCGTTAGGTAAATAAGTTTTTTCGTTGTCAAGTGTTACAATCACGTAACACTGCATACCATTAGATTCCTCTTAATCATGTAAGGCCTTTTGGGTAATCACGTAACACTGCACATCATTCGGTTACTCTTAATTAAGTAGTGCCTTTCGGTTAAGCTTTTGGTTTGCCGTATCGGTTTTTTCGATTTTCCGTCTAGTTCGAAAGATAGAAAGATAGAAAGATTGACCCTTTCCATGAATGTTTTGTGTAAAAAATATTTATGACCCATCATCCGTAAAAGTTGATAACCATGCAACAGATAGCTTATTCTTTTTCACACGGCCACACCAGCCATGATTAGATTTATCTATCTGATCCCCTCCAACCGATTAGACCCGGCGAGAAGAGATTAGGATTAGCGCCATTTTGTTTTTTAGAAAATGGGGTACCCTTTTGCTGGGGAAATGACCTTGCTGCTAATGACCACCTGATGGTAGCCTTTTTTTACGGCCTACCTGATGGTAGCCTTTTTCGGCTTACCTGATGGAGTAGCCATTTTTCGACTTATCTGATGGTAGCCTTTTTCGGTTTACCTGACGGAGCCAAGCCCCGGCTTTGGTCCGTTTCTTTTTTATTCGGCGTTCTGATTAAACTTTGCTAAGGATTTCGCTATTTCTTACGGTTTCTGAGTTATTTGACTTCAAAGTTTTTTGACCAAAAATAACCTCTTCGCTTATCTTTTTCAGGTTGGCTGCTGCTGTTTAGTATATTTTTGCCACGTTTGTATGTTCCCTCCTCCCCTACTCTTAGTGTCTCTTGGTAGAGCGTGCGAGTAGAAGGCGGTCTGGTGGAACGACTCTGATTTTTAGCCGATGCTGGAGTCCATCTCCCTGGCGAGATCAGAGTTGTGAAATCGGAACTGGCATTGTCTTATAATCACTATTCTGGGACTCTGTTCTTCTCTTCCCGTGGGCTAAACATATCGCATTCATGCTTATGAATTGACATATGTGTAGCACAACTCCTTTATCGGACGGAACCGTGGGATAAAGGAAGGGCGGAGCGACAGAATAGTGGTCGTCCGAGTCATCAGGCACATGGTGCGGCGAAGGGCGAAAGTTCAAAGACCCGCCTGATCGTAACACAGCCAGCCGCCTTTGCAACGTTTGTACTAACCCCCCTTTTTGGAAACTGAATGAGATTTTGAGAATAGCTCTCTCGTTCAGTGGGCAGACCTTCAGACTAACGAGCGTTGATGGTTCCACTGATCCCGCGGACGGGTCGTTCGGAAAAATAACCGGAAGGAGTGAACCGGAAGGAGTGGGATTGGACTAATCAATCATTACCTTTTACAAACTAGAGTTTCAGGAATGTAGAAAATTTAATTTCAAGCTTTCACTAAAACGAGGGATTTTACTTGCGGAAGGGCACTATTCTGTGGGATTTTATTTGCGGAAGGGCACTATTCTGTGGGATTTTATTTGCGGAAGGGTACTATTCTGTGGGATTTTACTTGCGGAAGGGTACTATTTTGCGGGATTTTGCTGCGGAAAGTGTACTAAAATGCGGAATCCACTCGCGGAGAGGACACTAATTTGCGGAATCCACTCGCGGAGAGGACACTAATTTGCGGAATCCACTTGCGGGAAGGACACTAATTTGTGGAATCCACTTGCGGAAAGTGCTACTTTGCGGAACGGTAACTGCGGTTTTCCAGTCTTTTTATCAACTTTTGAAAATGAGAGTGAGCTTTTACGAATTAGAGGGTAAAGCCAAAAAAACCAGGAAACACTTAGTAGTTCTCAGGTTCCCCAGCGCTAAAGGGAAGACGGGTAATTGGGACTACTTCTATAGGGCAACTGTGGAATAAATTCTATCCGATGATACAATGATCCCGAGTTACTTCGTACAATTACCATCGACAGCTCTAGACTTTCATGCCTCCCTCTCCGTACCACTAAGAACAAGAAAACTTACACCAAGATTAACCGGGCTTATTTTGGGAGACTAGATGGGAACATAGAAGGAACCCCTCATCTCACCGATAGAGGGCGAACTTCCAGGTAGTCTTTGTTGGGCACTTAACAATAACACAACCCCACGACAAATAACACCTAAGTCAGCTTCAACAACTACAGATATCTACCATCTCAATCCAGGGGGGTTATAACAGAAAGAAACACAGGGCAATCACCACAGCTTCCACCACCTAGCGTCAGTTTTACCACACCACAAACAACATCCACACCACCAAACAATTCAAGCCGGGGCACACACACACAAAGGGATAGCCCGCTGACGATCGACCTGAGACCAGGTGGTCACGAGAAGCAAACCCTAACACAAACACTACAGCCGGCATTAGGATCACCGATTGGCCACGAGGAGCCTCCTAGCCAGGCTCCGTTGACGTTCAATAATAACACACCCAACACACACAACGCATCCACAGATACATTAGAGAACTTGGTCATTTTAGCGGAACAATCAGAGGACACGGAATCCCTCTCTATACTCGACCTCCTACCTCCACCAGAGTTGCCGGTAGAGGCGCTCCTGGAACCTAAGTGTATTCATATAGGGAAACTCTTAGCTGAGGTTGAAAACGTGATCGCTGCCAAAAACGTCATATTAACGAGTTACCTGATTATTATTGCCCTCCAATTATCCCACTAGCCAAACAGTTTCAATGTCCATCCATGCGTAGAGTAGCCAATAAAGACCTCCTTGATAAGCTTAACGCAGCGATGATGTCCTGCTAGAGAATGCAGCCTTGCATTGATTAAAGCTGAAGAGGAGGTTGAAAAACAACTTAGGAAAGAGATACTCGATCTCTCTGAGGGTTAGAGGTTTTCCCATGATGAGTATACTTCCATCAAGTATATAAAAGAAAGCAGGCTCTCTCGCATCCATCCATACACCACACGCACAGGTCCACTTATATTTTTTCATATCACGGGGGAGGGGGATAATTTACGCATCACACCACACGTATCTAATGCTAGGGCGAACACATCAGGTCATAAAATTCCAGGAAAAGCAAAGGGAGCGAAAGCGACTGGAGTAACCAAGGAAGCTCCGGCAACCAAGGTACCTGATGCCAACACCGCACAAAAAAAAGAAACGAACAAAACAAGGAGAGTAAGAAGAGAAAAGGTAACACAAACAGGAATAAGAACAGAGGAAAAACAATAAAAACTCAGGGAAAAACAATAAAAACAATAAAACGACCAGTAAAGGGGGAAATAAAACGACAGAAAAGACAGCACTTACCCAAATAGCCGCCCCTAGAGTCAGTTCTCCCCAACCCTCTACAAGCAGACAGGTGGCCCCAACACCACCAGTGGCCGCCCGAACGAACAGCAACCCCCCGGCTAGACGAACACTATCACCAACAGTTCAAATACAACCACGCACTCATGAACCGCTAAAAAAAACGGCCACAGATATATAGCACCACATCTCAGAGAAAACAGGGGGAATCAGAACTCTCGTTACACAAATCCACCACCACCAACACGAACAACAGGCGCACCCTCCTATCCACCCACCACCGACATTCCGTTGGACCCCAACAGGGTGGGAAAGGATCCAACGCGACGAACCAACGGGACGGAACGACCGCCGTACGGGTTCGGTCGCTCGGTACCAACCTTTTGGTACCGAGAGAAGCCTTAATTAAAGGCCTTTCTTTCATCCCACAAGTAAATTTTAATAGGGAAACACTAGAAAGGGACTTAGGGAAATTAAGACGTAGCATAAATCTGAAATTACACTGGAATATGTATGGGGGTGGGATTACAAAACCAGCATGATATCTAGGATCCTTAAATCAGATTGGGAACCACCTGAGGCATTAAAAGAGTCTAATATACTCTGGTCAGAGCTCTTCTCTACCGAAATACTGAAGGGAAAGATAGGGACCAACTTCTCAACCAGCGCTTTCAAAGCCTGGAAGAAGCTGACCAATGACACACGCTGTTACGTCTTAAAAGCAGATAAAGGGGGAAAAACAGTTATTTGGAGTAGGGAAGATTACAAAAAAGAGGCACTTAGACAACTAGGGGATAAAAACACTTACATGGGGCTATCAAAAACAGAGGCAGAGGGATACATAGGGAAAATACATAAACACAAAATCATAGTTACAAATACACTTGAAAAACATAACTGTATCACAAAGGCGGAGGGTAGTAGAGTTAGGAACCAGCAGTTCTCGTTACCTGCCACATATTTTCACACAAAAATCCATAAAGAGAAGCGGGAAGACACCGGGGCATTCGCAGCAAGACCAATCATAGCGGCAGTAGGTAGTCCTTTCAAGGCTCTAGATGAGTACCTTGCTAAGCTTGCGGCTTGTTTACTACCGTGCATTCCGTGACTACTGATAGACACAGCAGCGCTTTTAAGGGATTTGGCAACAGTGCCAAATCTCCCGCCAGGAGCTAAACTGTTTTCAGCTGATGTAGTATCGCTCTACCCGTGCATCGACTGGGTAGAAGCGGTAGACGACTCAACCAGCTTCTATATGGAACACTTTGACGTAGTTAAAGAATTTTGCGAGAAAAATGACATGCTCCCTCCTCCTCCACACCAGATCTTTAGATACATACTACAGATGCCTTTAAAAAACAATGTCTTCCATTTTCAAAATGAAAAGTACTTCAGGAAGCTTAAGGAAACAGCAATGGGTTGCTCGATGTCAGTTTTTATGACCAACGCCTTTATGTATAGAAAAACACGACACCTTATTGAGAACCCACCAGCCAAGCTTCTTTATTTTGGAAGGTACATTGATGACATTGTAGATATATGGAGAGGGGCGAATGAAAACATTCCAAACCTCTTTGAGGGTGTAGTTGATGACAACATCAAACTCACATTTCTCTACGGTGGTAATACACTTAAAGCCCTTGACTTGCTAATAGAGATTGAGGATGATGGCTCACTGTCGACTCTTCTATATAGGAAGCCGACAGAAGGTACCCAATTCGTACATTGGACCTCAGCACATCCAGTAAATCTTAAAAGCTCAATCCCATACGCCCAACTCCTTATGATCAAAAGGAATTGTAGTAAGCACTCTGAATTCACCCGTGAGGCGGAGACACTCCTACACAAGTTCAGAATAAGGGGCTATCCTCAGAAGGTTCTAGACAGCGCATTTAGCAAAGCTCTCCTTAAGGATCGAGCCGGACTATTGAAGACAGGGGGAACCAATAACCAACCAACCAACCAACACCTCGACACAGGCGACGAGCGCTTCACGTTAGTCTCTGACTTCCTTGAACCGCTCGTCCTACCACTGAGTAATAGCATACGATCCTTTTACACGAATCTACACGAAACACCACTTATCACAGAAAGAGTAGAACGACTCGGCCCCCAGCTTCCATTAGAACCTCCAAGACTAGCTTTCAGAGCAGGTAGATCTCTTGGTAGCTCACTAGGTCCAATCTTCAAGAAAGGGGAATGGAATTCTAAGGAAGGAGACAATGAGTTGCTGTGTTCACGTGCTTCGTACGTGGACCTGACTCTTAGTAGTTCCAAACCCTTTGTGCTTCGTGCACAACGAACACTAAAATTAGGGCTTGACAGAATAGGCGACCTACCACGAGGGTGTTATAGTTCTTCAAGGTTCGTGTGCTTCGCACACGAACACTACATTTTGACTTACCACGTAGGTGATAGCGTCCATCTTGGTTCGTGTACTGGAAACACGAACACTACATAGAGTTAGGAAAAACTTGGGTATTATTGTGCTCCGCACGCCAATCTGACACTAGAACACAACACTAGAACACAACACTACACTTAGGCCTTGAAAGAATGGGTTTTCTACCACATGGGTGATATAGTTCATATTGGTTCATGTGGTCCGCGATTTAACCTACAATACACTGTGATACCATGAGTTTTAACTTCTAAATGTAAACAGAATCAAATATACTTGTATTCAATGTGAATACACTGTGATATTATGAGTTTACACTTCTAAATGTAAACAGAATCAAATATACTTGTATTCTATGTGAATACACTGTGATACCATGAGTTTTAACTTCTATATGTAAACAGGATCAAATATACTTTCATTTAATGTGAATACACTGTGATACCACGTGTTTTTACTTTTATATGTAAACCGGATCAAATATACTTTTATTCAATGTAAATACACTGTTATATTATGAGTTTATACTTCTACATGTAAACAGAATCAAATATCCTTCTATGCAATGTGAATACACTGTTATATTATGAGTTTATACTTCTACATGTAAACAGAATCAAATATACTTGTATTCAATGTGAATACACTGTGATACCATGAGTTTTTACTTCTATATGTAAACAGGATTAAATATACTTGTATTCAATGTGAATACACTGTTATATTATGAGTTTATATTTCTAAATGGAAACAGAATCAAATATACTTCGTGTACAATGTGAATACACTGTGATACCATGAGTTTTTACTTCTATATATAAACAGGATCAAATATATATTTGTATTCAAAGTGAATACACTGTGATACAATAAGTTTTTACTTCTATATGTAAACAGGATCAAATATACTTGTATTCAATGTGAATACACTGTTATATTATGAGTTTATACTTCTACATGTAAACAGAATTAAATAAACTTGTATTCAATGTGAATACACTGTTATATTATTAGTTTATACTTCTACATGTAAACAGAATCAAATATACTTGTATTCAATGTGAATACACTGTGATACCATGAGTTTTTACTTCTATATGTAAACAGGATCAAATATACTTGTATTCAATGTGAATACACTGTTATATTATGAGTTTACATTTTTACATTTAAACAGAATCAAATATGCTTGTATTCAATGTGAATACAATGTTATATTATGAGTTAATACTTTTACATGTAAACAGAATCAAATATACTTGTATTCAATGTGAATACACTGTGATACCTTGAGTTTTTACTTCTACATGTAAACAGAATCAAATATACTTGTATTCAATGTGAATAAACTGTAATACCATGAGTTTTTACTTCTATATGTTAAACAGGATCAAATATTCTTGTATTCAATGTGAATACACTGTTATATTATGAGTTTATACTTCTACATGTAAACAGAATCAAATATACTTGTATTCAATGTGAATACACTGTGATACCATGAGTTTTTACATCTATATGTAAACAGCATCAAATATACTTGTATTCAATGTGAATACACTGTTATATTATGAGTTTATACTTCTAGATGTAAAAAGAATCAAATATACTTGTATTCAATGTGAATACACTGTTATATTATGAGTTTATACTTCTACATGTAAACAGAATCAAATATACTTGTATTCAATGTGAATACACTGTGATACCATGAGTTTTTACTTCTATTTGTAAACAGGATCAAATATACTTGTATTCAATGGGAATACACTGTTATATTATGAGTTTATACTTCTACATTTAAACAGAATCAAATATACTTGTATTCTATGTGAATACACTGTTATATTATGAGTTTATTCTTCTACATGTAAACAGAATAAAATGTACTTGTATTCATTGTGAATACACTGTGATACCACGAGTTTTTACTTCTATATGTAAACAGGATCAAATATACTTGTATTCAATGTGAATCCACTGTTATATTATGAGTTTATACTTCTAAATGTAAACAGAATCAAATATACTTGTATTCAATGTGAATACACTGTGATACCATGAGTTTTTACTTCTATATGTAAACAGGATCAAATATTCTTGTATTCAATGTGAATACACTGTTATATTATGAGTTTATACTTCTACATGTAAACAGAATCAAATATACTTGTATTCAATGTGAATACACTGTGATACAATGAATTTTTACTTCTATATGTAAACAGGATCAAATATACTTTTATTCAATGTGAATGCACTGTGATATCATGAATTTTTACTTCTATATGTAAACAGGATCAAATATACTTGTATTCAATGTGAATATACTGTGATACCATGAGTTTTAACTTCTATATGTAAACAGGATCAAATATACTTTTATTCAATGTGAATACACTGTGATACCATGAGTTTTTACTTCTATATGTAAACAGGATCAAATATACTTGTATTCAATGTAAATACACTGTTATATTATGAGTTTATTCTTCTACATGTAAACATAATCAAATATACTTGTATTCAATGTGAATACACTGTGATACCATGAGTTTTTACTTCTATATGTAAACAGGATCAAATATACTTGTATTCAATGTGAATACACTGTGATACCATGAGTTTTTACTCCTTTATGTAAGCAGGATCAAATATACTTGTATTCAATGTGAATACACTGTTATATTATGAGTTTATATTTTTTCATTTGAACAGAATCAAATATACTTGTATTCAATGTAAATAGAGTGTTATATTATGAGTTTATACTTTTACATGTAAACAGAATCAAATGTACTTGTATTCAATGTGAATACACTGTGATACCATGAGTTTTTACTTCCATGTGTAAACAGGATCAAATATACTTGTATTCAATGTGAAAACACTGTTATATTATGAGTTTATACATCTACATGTAAACAGAATCAAATATACTTGTATTCAGTGTGAATACACTGTGATACCATGACTTTTTACTTCTATATAAAAACAGGATCAAATATACTTGTATTCAATGTGAAAACACTGTTATAATATGAGTTTATACTTCTACATGTAAACAGAATCAAAAATACTTGTATTCAATTTGAATGCACTGTGATACCATGAGTGTTAACTTCTATATGTGAACAGGATCAAATATACTTGTATTCAATGTGAATATACAGTGATACCATGAGTTTTTACTTCTATATGTAAACAGGATCAAATATACTTGTATTCAATGTGAATGCACTGTGATATTATGAGTTTACACTTCTACATGTAAACAGGATCAAATATACTTGTATTCAATGTGAATACACTGTGATACGATTAGTTTTACTTCTATATGTAAACATGATCAAATATACTTGTATTCAATGTAAAAACACAGTGATATTATGAGTTTACACTTCTGCATGTAAACAGAATGAAATATACTTGTATTCAAAGTGAATACACTGTGATACCATGAGTGTTAACTTCTATATGTAAACAGGAACAAATATACTTGTATTCAATGTGAATAAACTGTGATACCATGAGTTTTTTCTTCTATATGTAAACAGGATCAAATGTGCTTGTATTCAATGTGAATACACTGTGATATTAGTTTGCCGTATCGGTTTTTTCGATTTTTGCTTCGTTAGTTAGATGATCAATTTTTCCCGTTAACATTGCGTATCATATGATTTGTCTTAACTAAGTAGTCCCTATGGGTTAAGCTTTTAGTTTGCTGTACCGGTTTTTTCGATTTTCCGCTTAGTTCGTTAGGTAAATAAGTTTTTTCGTTGTCAAGTGTTACAATCACGTAACACTGCATACCATTAGATTCCTCTTAATCATGTAAGGCCTTTTGGGTAATCACGTAACACTGCACATCATTCGATTACTCTTAATTAAGTAGTGCCTTTCGGTTAAGCTTTTGGTTTGCCGTATCGGTTTTTTTCGATTTTCCGTCTAGTTCGAAAGATAGAAAGATAGAAAGATTGACCCTTTCCATGAATGTTTTGTGTAAAAAATATTTATGACCCATCATCCGTAAAAGTTGATAACCATGCAACAGATAGCTTATTCTTTTTCACACGGCCACACCAGCCATGATTAGATGTATCTATCTGATCCCCTCCAACCGATTAGACCCGGCGAGAAGAGATTAGGATTAGCGCCATTTTGTTTTTTAGAAAATGGGGTACCCTTTTGCTGGGGAAATGACCTTGCTGCTAATGACCACCTGATGGTAGCCTTTTTTACGGCCTACCTGATGGTAGCCTTTTTTCGGCTTACCTGATGGTAGCCATTTTTCGACTTATCTGATGGTAGCCTTTTTCGGTTTACCTGACGGTAGCCAAGCCACGGCTTTGATCCGTTTCTTTTTTATTCGGCGTTCTGATTAAACTTTGCTAAGGATTTCGCTATCTCTTACGGTTTCTGAGTTATTTGACTTCAAAGTTTTTTGACCAAAAATAACCTCTCCGCTTATCTTTTTCAGGTTGGCTGCTGCTGTTTAGTAGATTTTTGCCACGTTTGTATGTTCCCTCCCCCTACTCTTAGTGTCTCTTGGTAGAGCGTGCGAGTAGAAGGCGGTCTGGTGGAACGACTCTGATTTTTAGCCGATGCTGGAGTCCATCTCCCTGGCGAGATCAGAGTTGTGAAATCGGAACTGGCATTGTCCTATAATCACTATTCTTGGACTCTGTTCTTCTCTACCCGTGGGCTACACATATCGCATTCATGCTTATGAATTGATATATGTGTAGCACAACTCCTTTATCGGAGGGAACCGTGGGATAAAAGAAGGGCGGAGCGACAGAATAGTGGTCGTCCGAGTCATCAGGCACATGGTGCGGCGAAGGGCGAAAGTTCAAAGACCCGCCTGATCGTAACACAGCCAGCCGCCTTTGCCACGTTTGTACTAACCCCTCTTTTTGGAAACTGAATGAGATTTTGAGAATAGCTCTCTCGTTCAGTGGGCAGACCTTCAGACTTACGAGCGTTGACGGTTCTTGATCACGCGGACGGGTCGTTCGGAAAAATAACCGGAAGGAGTGGGATTGGACTAATCAATCATTACCTTTTACAAACTAGAGTTTCAGGAACGTAGAAAATTTAATTTCAAGCTTTCACTAAAACGAGGGATTTTACTTGCGGAAGGGAACTATTCTGTGGGATTTTATTTGCGGAAGGGCACTATACTGTGGGGTTTTATTTGCGGAAGGGTACTATTCTGTGGGATTTTACTTGCGGAAGGGTACTATTTTGCGGGATTTTGCTGCGGAAAGTGTACTAAAATGCGGAATCCACTAGCGGAGAGGACACTAATTTGCGGAATCCACTTGCGGGAAGGACACTAATTTGTGGAATCCACTTGCGGAAAGTGCTACTTTGCGGAACGGTAACTGCGGTTTTCCAGTCTTTTGATCAACTTTTGAAAATGAGAGTGAGCTTTTACGAATTAGAGGGTAAAGCCAAAAAACCAGGAAACACTTAGTAGTTCTCAGGTTCCCCGGCGCTTAAGGGAAGACGGGTAATTGGGACTACTTCTATAGGGCAACTGTGGAATAAATTCTATCCGATGATACAATGATCCCGAGTTACTTCGTACAATTACCATCGACAGCTCTAGACTTTCATGCCTCCCTCTCCGTACCACTAAGAACAAGAAAACTTACACCAAGATTAACCGGGCTTATTTTGGGAGACTAGATGGGAACATAGAAGGAACCCTCATCTCACCGATAGAGGGCGAACTTCCAGGTAGTCTTAGTTGGGCACTTAACAATAACACAACCCCACGACAAATAACACCTAAGTCAGCTTCAACAACTACAGATATCTACCATCTCAATCCAGGGGGGTTATAATAGAAAGAAACACAGGGCAATCACCACAGCTTCCACCACCTAGCGTCAGTTTTACCACACCACAAACAACATCCACACCACCAAACAATTCAAGCCGGGGCACACACACACAAAGGGATAGCCCGCTGACGATTGACCTGACACCAGGTGGTCACGAGAAGCAAACCCTAACACAAACACTACAGCCGGCATTAGGATCACCGATTGGCCACGAGGAGCCTCCTAGCCAGGCTCCGTTGACGTTCAATAATAACACACCCAACACACACAACGCATCCACAGATACATTAGAGAACTTGGTCATTTTAGCGGAACAATCAGAGGACACGGAATCACTCTCTATACTCGACCTCCTACCTCCACCAGAGTTGCCGGTAGAGGTGCTCCTGGAACCTAAGTGTATTCATATAGGGAAACTCTTAGCTGAGGTTGAAAACGTGATCGCTGCCAAAAACGTCATATTAACGAGTTACCTGATTATTATTGCCCTCCAATTATCCCACTAGCCAAACAGTTTCAATGTCCATCCATGCGTAGAGTAGCCAATAAAGACCTCCTGGATAAGCTTAACGCAGCGATGATGTCCTGCTAGAGAATGCAGCCTTGCATTGATTAAAGCTGAAGAGGAGGTTGAAAAACAACTTAGGAAAGAGATACTCGATCTCTCTGAGGGTTAGAGGTTTTCCCATGATGAGTATACTTCCATCAAGTATTTAAAAGAAAGCAGGCTCTCTCGCATCCATCCATACACCACACGCACAGGTCCACTTATATTTTTTCATATCACGGGGGAGGGGGATAATTTACGCATCACACCACACGTATCTAATGCTAGGGCGAACACATCAGGTCATAAAATTCCAGGAAAAGCAAAGGGAGCGAAAGCGACTGGAGCAACCAAGGAAGCTCCGGCAACCAAGGTACCTGATGCCAACACCGCACAAAAAAAGAAACGAACAAAACAAGGAGAGTAAGAAGAGAAAAGGTAACACAAACAGGAATAAGAACAGAGGGAAAAACAATAAAAAACAATAAAACGACCAGTAAAGGGGGAAATAAAACGACAGAAAAGACAGCACTTACCCAAATAGCCGCCCCTAGAGTCAGTTCTCCCCAAACCTCTACAAGCAGACAGGGTGCCCCAACACCACCAGTGGCCGCCTGAACGAACAGCAACCCCCCGGCTAGACGAACACTATCACCAACAGTTCAAATACAACCACGCACTCATGAACCGTAAAAAAACGGCCACAGATATATAGCACCACATCTCAGAGAAAACAGGGGGAATCAGAACTCTCGTTACACAAATCCACCACCACCAACACGAACAGGCGCACCCTCCTACCCACCCCCGGCGACATTCTGTTGGACCCCAACAGGGTGGGAAAGGATCCAACGCGACGAACCAACGGGACGGAACGACCGTCGTACGGGTTCGGTCACTCGGTACCAACCCCTTTGCTACGTACCAAACGAAGGGCAAGATACAAACCGACAGGGAGGGAGGAACTGCTTCAGGATATAATTTGTAACGACGTAGGGGCACAGCTTGATGAGGGTGTAAGAGAAGCCTTAATTAAAGGCCTTTCTTTCATCCCACAAGTAAATTTTAATAGGGAAACACTAGAAAGGGACTTAGGGAAATTGAGACGTAGCATAAATCTGAAATTACACTGGAATATGAATGGGGGTGGGATTACAAAACCAGCATGATATCTAGGATCCTTAAATCAGATTGGGAACCACCTGAGGCATTAAAAGAGTCTAATATACTCTGGTCAGAGCTCTTCTCTACCGAAATACTGAAGGGAAAGATAGGGACCAACTTCTCAACCAGCGCTTTCAAAGCCTGGAAGAAGCTGACCAATGACACACGCTGGTACGTCTTAAAAGCAGATAAAGGGGGAAAACAGTTATTTGGAGTAGGGAAGATTACAAGAAAGAGGCACTTAGACAACTAGGGGATAAAACACTTACATGGGGCTATCAAAAACAGAGGCAGAGGGATACATAGGGAAAATACATAAACACAAAATCATAGTTACAAATACACTTGAAAAACATAACTGTATCACAAAGGCGGAGGGTAGTAGAGTTAGGAACCAGCAGTTCTCGTTGCTTGCCACATATTTTCTCCCAAAAATCCATAAAGAGAAGCGGGAAGACACCGGGGCATTCGCAGCAAGACCAATCATAGCGGCAGTAGGTAGTCCTTTCAAGGCTCTAGATGAGTACCTTGCTAAGCTTGCGGCTTGTTTACTACCGTGCATCCCGGGATTACTGATAGACACAGCAGCGCTTTTAAGGGATTTGGCAACAGTGCCAAATCTCCCGCCAGGAGCTAAACTGTTTTCAGCTGATGTAGTATCGCTCTACCCGTCCATCGACTGGGTAGAAGCGGTAGACGACTCAACCAGCTTCTATATGGAACACTTTGACGTAGTTAAAGAATTTTACGAGAAAAATGACATGCTCCCTCCTCCTCCACACCAGATCTTTAGATACATACTACAGATGCTTTTAAAAAACAATGTCTTCCATTTTCAAAATGAAAAGTACTTCAGGAAGCTTAAGGAAACAGCAATGGGTTGCTCGATGTCAGTTTTTATGGTCGACGCCTTTATGTATAGAAAAACACGACACCTTATTGAGAACCCACCAGCCGAGCTTTTTTATTTTTTAAGGTTTATTGATGACATTGTAGAGATATGGAGAGGGGCGAATGAAAACATTCCAAACCTCTTTGAGGGTGTAGTTGATGACAACATCAAACTCACATTTGTCTACGGTGGTAAAACACTTAAAGCCCTTGACTTGCTAATAGAGATTTAGGGTAATGGCTCACTGTCGACTCTTCTATATAGGAAGCCGACAGAAGGTACCCAATTCGTACACTGGACCTCAGCACATCCAGTAAATCTTAAAAGCTCAATCCCATACGCCCAACTCCTTATGATCAAAAGGAATTGTAGTAAGCACTCTGAATTCACCCGTGAGTCGGAGACACTCCTACACAAGTTCAGAATAAGGGGCTATCCTCAGAAGGTTCTAGACAGCGCTTATAGCAAAGCTCTCCTTAAGGATCGAGCCGAACTATTGAAGACAGGGGGGGAACCAATAACCAACCAACCAACCAATACCTAGACACAGGCGACGAGCGCTTCACGTTAGTCTCTGACTTCCATGAACCGCTCGTCCTACCACTGAGTAATAGCATACGATCCTTTTACACGAATCTACACGAAACACCACTTATCACAGAAAGAGTAGAACGACTCGTCCCCCAGCTTCCATTAGAACATCCAAGACTAGCTTTCAGAGCAGGTAGATCTCTTGGTAGCTCACTAGGTCCAATCTTCAACAAAGGGGAATGGAATTCTAAGGAAGGAGACGATGATTTGCTGTGTTCACGTGCTTCGCACGTGGACCTGACTCTTAGTAGTTCCAAACCCTTTGTGCTTCGTGCACAACGAACACTAAAATTAGGGCTTGACAGAATAGGCGACCTACCACGAGGGTGTTATAGTTCTTCAACACTACATTTTGACTTACCACGTAGGTGATAGCGTCCATCTTGGTTCGTGTACTGGAAACACGAACACTACATAGAGTTAGGAAAAACTTGGGTATTATTGGGCTCCGCACGCCAATCTGACACTAGAACACAACACTAGAACACAACACTACACTTAGGCCTTGAAAGAATGGGTTTTCTACCACATGGGTGATATAGTTCATATTGGTTCATGTGGTCCGCGATTTAACCTACAATACACTGTGATACCATGAGTTTTAAATTCTATATGTAAACAGAATCAAATATACTTGTATTCAATGTGAATACACTGTGATATTATGAGTTTACACTTCTAAATGTAAACAGAATCAAATATACTTGTATTCTATGTGAATACACTGTTATATTATGAGTTTATTCTTCTACATGTAAACAGAATAAAATGTACTTGTATTCAATGTGAATACACTGTGATACCACGAGTTTTTACTTCTATATGTAAACAGGATCAAATATACTTGTATTCAATGTGAATCCACTGTTATATTATGAGTTTATACTTCTACATGTAAACAGAATCAAATATACTTGTATTCAATGTGAATACACTGTGATACAATGAATTTTTACTTCTATATGTAAACAGGATCAAATATACTTGTATTCAATGTGAATACACTGTGATACCATGAGTTTTTACTTCTACATGTAAACAGAATCAAATATACTTGTATTCAATGTGAATACAATGTTATATTATGAATTTATACTTCTACATGTAAACAGAATCGAATATCGTTGTATTCAATGTGAATACACTGTTATATTATGAGTTTATACTTCTACATGTAAACAGAATCAAATATACTTGTATTCAATGTGAATACACTGTTATATTATGATTTTATACTTCTACATGTAAACAGAATCAAATATACTTGTATTCAATGTGAATACACTGTTATATTATGAGTTTATACTTCTACATGTAAAAAGAATCAAATATAAGTGTATTCAATGTGAATACACTGTGATACCATACGTTTTAACTTCTATATGTAAACAGGATCAAATATACTTGTAATCAATGAGAATACACTGTAATATTATGAGTTTATACTTCTACATGTAAACAGAATCAAATATACTTGTATTCAATGTGAATACACTGTTATATTATGAGTTTATACTTCTAAATGTAAACAGAATCAAATATACTTGTATTCAATGTGAATACACTGTTACATTATGAGTTTATACTTCTACATGTAAACAGAATCAAATATACTTGTATTCAATGTGAATACACTGTGATACCATGAGTGTTTACTTCTTTATGTAAACAGGATCAAATATACTTGTATTCAATCTGAAAACACTGTTATATTATGAGTTTATACATCTACATGTAAACAGAATCAAATATACTTGTATTCAGTGTGAATACACTGTGATACCATGAGTTTTTACTTCTATATAAAAACAGGATCAAATATACTTGTATTAAATGTGAAAACACTGTTATAATTTCAGTTTATACTTCTACATGTAAACAGAATCAAAAATACTTGTATTCAATTTGAATGCACTGTAATACCATGAGTGTTAACCTCTATATGTGAAAAGGATCAAATATACTTGTATTCAATGTGAATACACAGTGATACCATGAGTTTTTACTTCTATATGTTAACAGGATCAAATATACTTGTATTCAATGTGAATACACTGTTATATTATGAGTTTATACTTCTACATGTAAACAGAATCAAATATACTTGTATTCTATGTGAATACACTGTTATATTATGAGTTTATTCTTCTACATGTAAACAGAATAAAATGTACTTGTATTCAATGTGAATACACTGTGATACCACGAGTTTTTACTTATATATGTAAACAGGATCAAATATACTTGTATTCAATGTGAATCCACTGTTATATTATGAGTTTATACTTCTACATGTAAACAGAATCAAATATACTTGTATTCAATGTGACTACACGGTGATATCATGAGTTTTTACTTCTATATGTAAACAGAATCAAATATACTTGTATTCTATGTGAATACACTGTTATATTATGAGTTTATACTTCTACATGTAAACAGAATCAAATATACTTGTATTCAATGTGAATACACTGTAATACCATGAGTTTTAACTTCTATATGTAAACAGCATCAAATATACTTGTTTTCAATGTGAATACACTGTGATACCATGAGTTTTTACTTCTATATGTAAATAGGATCAAATATACTTGTATTCAATGTGAATACACTGTTATATTTTAGATTATTCTTCTACATGTAAAAAGAATAAAATGTACTTGTTTTCAATGTGAATACACTGTGATACCACGAGTTTTTAATTCTATATGTAAACAGGATCAAATATTCTTGTATTCAATGTGAATACACTGTTATTTCATGAGTTTATACTTCTACATGTAAACAGAAACAAATATACTTGTATTCAATGTGAATACACTGTGATACCATGAGTTTTTACTTCTACATAAAAACAGAATCAAATATACTTGTATTCAATGTGAATACATTGTTATATTATGATTTTATACTTCTACATGTAAACAGAATCAAATATACTTGTATTCAATGTGAATACACTGTTATATTATGAGTTTATACTTCTACGTGTAAAAAGAATCAAATATACTTGTATTAAATGTGAATACACTGTGATACCATGAGTTTTAACTTCTTTATGTAAACAGGATCAAATACACTTGTAATCAATGAGAATACACTGTAATATTATGAGTTTATACTGGTACATGTAAACAGAATCAAATATACTTGTATTCAATGTGAATACACTGTTATATTATGAGTTTATACTTCTAAATATAAACAGAATCAAATATACTTGTATTCAATGTGAATACACTGTTATATTATGAGTTTATACTTCTACATGTAAACAGAATCAAATATACTTGTATTCAATGTGAATACACTGTGATACCATGAGTTTTTACTTCTATATGTAAACAGGATCAAATATACTTGTATTCAATGTGAAAACACTGTTATATTATGATTTTATACTTCTACATGTAAACAGATTCAAATATACTTGTATTCAGTGTGCTTACACTGTGATACCATGAGTTTTTACTTCTATATAAAAACAGGATCAAATATACTTGTATTAAATGTGAAAACACTGTTATAATATGAGTTTATACTTCTACATGTAAACAGAATCAAAAATACTTGTATTCAATTTGAATGCACTGTAATACCATGAGTGTTAACCTCTATATGTGAAAAGGATCAAATATACTTGTATTCAATGTGAATACACAGTGATACCATGAGTTTTTACTTCTATATGTTAACAGGATCAAATATACTTGTATTCAATGTGAATACACTGTTATATTATGAGTTTATACTTCTACATGTAAACAGAATCAAATATACTTGTATTCTATGTGAATACACTGTTATATTATGAGTTTATTCTTCTACATGTAAACAGAATAAAATGTACTTGTATTCAATATGAATACACTGTGATACCACGAGTTTTTACTTATATATGTAAACAGGATCAAATATACTTGTATTCAATGTGAATCCACTGTTATATTATGAGTTTATACTTCTACATGTAAACAGAATCAAATATACTTGTATTCAATGTGACTAAACGGTGATATCATGAGTTTTTACTTCTATATGTAAACAGAATCAAATATACTTGTATTCTATGTGAATACACTGTTATATTATGAGTTTATACTTCTACATGTAAACAGAATCAAATATACTTTTATTCAATGTGAATACACTGTAATACCATGAGTTTTAACTTCTATTTGTAAACAGCATCAAATATACTTGTTTTCAATGTGAATACACTGTGATACCATGAGTTTTTACTTCTATATGTAAATAGGATCAAATATACTTGTATTCAATGTGAATACACTGTTATATTTTAGATTATTCTTCTACATGTAAAAAGAATAAAATGTACTTGTATTCAATGTGAATACACTGTGATACCACGAGTTTTTAATTCTATATGTAAACAGGATCAAATATTCTTGTATTCAATGTGAATACACTGTTATTTCATGAGTTTATACTTCTACATGTAAACAGAAACAAATATACTTGTATTCAATGTGAATACACTGTGATACCATGAGTTTTTACTTCTACATAAAAACAGAATCAAATATACTTGTATTCAATGTGAATACACTGTTATATTATGATTTTATACTTCTACATGTAAACAGAATCAAATATACTTGTATTCAATGTGAATACACTGTTATATTATGAGTTTATACTTCTACGTGTAAAAAGAATCAAATATACTTGTATTAAATGTGAATACACTGTGATACCATGAGTTTTAACTTCTTTATGTAAACAGGATCAAATACACTTGTAATCAATTAGAATACACTGTAATATTATGAGTTTATACTGGTACATGTAAACAGAATCAAATATACTTGTATTCAATGTGAATACACTGTTATATTATGAGTTTATACTTCTAAATATAAACAGAATCAAATATACTTGTATTCAATGTGAATACACTGTTATATTATGAGTTTATACTTCTACATGTAAACAGAATCAAATATACTTGTATTCAATGTGAATACACTGTGATACCATGAGTTTTTACTTCTATATGTAAACAGGATCAAATATACTTGTATTCAATGTGAAAACACTGTTATATTATGATTTTATACTTCTACATGTAAACAGATTCAAATATACTTGTATTCAGTGTGCTTACACTGTGATACCATGAGTTTTTACTTCTATATAAAATCAGGCTCAAATATACTTGTATTCAATGTGAAAACACTGTTATAATATGAGTTTATACTTCTACATGTAAACAGAATCAAAAATACTTGTATTCAATTTGAATGCACTGTGATACCATGAGTCTTGACTTCTATATGTGAACAGGATCAAATATACTTGTATTCAATGTGAATACACAGTGATACCATGAGTTTTTACTTCTATATGTAAACAGGATCAAATATACTTGTATTCAATGTGAATACACTGTGATACCATGAGTTTTTAATTCTATATGTAAACAGGATCCAATATACTTGTATTCAATGTGAATACACTGTCATACCGTGAGTTTTTACTTCCATATGTAAACAGGATGAAATATACTTGTATTCAATGTGAATACACTGTTATATTATGAGTTTATACTTCTACTAGTAAAAAGAATCAAATATACTTTTATTCAATGTCAATACACTTTTATATTTTGAGTTTATACTTCTACATGTAAACAGAATCAAATATACTTGTATTTAATGTGATTACACTGTGATACCATGAGGTTTTACTTCTATATGTAAACAGGATCAAATATACTTGTATTCAATGTGAATACACTGTGATACCATGAGTTTTTAATTCTGTATGTAAACAGGATCAAATATACTTGTATTCAATGTGAATACACTGTGATACCATGAGTTTTTAATTCTATATGTAAACAGGATCAAATATACTTGTATTCAATGAGAATACACTGTGATACCATGAGTTTTTACTTCTATATGTAAGCAGGATCAAATATACTTGTATTCAATGTGAATACACAGTTATATTATGAGTTTATATTTTTTCATTTGAACAGAATCAAATATACTTCTATTCAATGTGAATACACTGTTATATTATGAGTTTATACTTTTACATGTAAACAGAATCAAATGTACTTGTATTCAAGGTGAATACGGTGTGATACTATGAGTTTATACTTCTACATGTAAACAGAATCAAATATACTTGTATTCAATGTGAATACACTGTGATACCATGAGTTTATACTTCTACATGTAAACAGATTCAAATATACTTGTATTCAATGTGAATACACTGTGATACTATGAGTTTATACTTATACATGTAAACAGAATCAAATATACTTGTATTCAATGTGAATACACTGTAATATTATGAGTTTATACTTCTACATGTGAACAGAATCAAATATACTTGTATTCAATGTGAACACACTGTTATATTATGAGTTTATACTTCTAAATGTAAACAGAATCAAATATACTTGTATTCAATGTGCATACACTGTGATACCATGAGTTTTTACTTCTATATAAAATCAGGCTCAAATATACTTGTATTCAATGTGAAAACACTGTTATAATATGAGTTTATACTTCTACATGTAAACAGAATCAAAAATACTTGTATTCAATTTGAATGCACTGTGATACCATGAGTCTTGACTTCTATATGTGAACAGGATCAAATATACTTGTATTCAATGTGAATACACAGTGATACCATGAGTTTTTACTTCTATATGTAAACAGGATCAAATATACTTGTATTCAATGTGAATACACTGTGATACCATGAGTTTTTAATTCTATATGTAAACAGGATCCAATATACTTGTATTCAATGTGAATACACTGTCATACCGTGAGTTTTTACTTCCATATGTAAACAGGATGAAATATACTTGTATTCAATGTGAATACACTGTTATATTATGAGTTTATACTTCTACTAGTAAAAAGAATCAAATATACTTTTATTCAATGTCAATACACTTTTATATTTTGAGTTTATACTTCTACATGTAAACAGAATCAAATATACTTGTATTTAATGTGATTACACTGTGATACCATGAGGTTTTACTTCTATATGTAAACAGGATCAAATATACTTGTATTCAATGTGAATACACTGTGATACCATGAGTTTTTAATTCTGTATGTAAACAGGATCAAATATACTTGTATTCAATGTGAATACACTGTGATACCATGAGTTTTTAATTCTATATGTAAACAGGATCAAATATACTTGTATTCAATGAGAATACACTGAGATACAATGATTTTATACTTCTACATGTAAACAGATTCAAATATACTTGTATTCAATGTGAATACACTGTGATACTATGAGTTTATACTTATACATGTAAACAGAATCAAATATACTTGTATTCAATGTGAATACACTGTAATATTATGAGTTTATACTTCTACATGTGAACAGAATCAAATATACTTGTATTCAATGTGAACACACTGTTATATTATGAGTTTATACTTCTAAATGTAAACAGAATCAAATATACTTGTATTCAATGTGAATACACTGTCATACTATAAGTTTATACTTCTACATGTAAACAGAATCAAATATAATTGTAATCAATGTGAATACACTGTGATACTATGAGTTTTCACTTCTATATGTAAACAGGATCAAATATACTGGTATTCAATGTAAATACACTGGTATATTATGAGTTTATACTTCTACATGTAAACAGAATCAAATATAATTGTAATCAATGTGAATACACTGTGATACTATGAGTTTTCACTTCTATATGTAAACAGGATCCAATATACTTATATTCAATTTGAATACACTGTGATACCATGAGCTTTTACTTCTATATGTAAACAGGATCAAATATAATTGTATTCAATGTGAATACACTGTGATACCAGGGTTTTATCTTCTATATGTAAACAGGATCAAATATACATGTATTCAATGTGAATAAACTGTGATACGATGAGTTTTTACTTCTATATGTAAACAGGATCAAATATACTTGTATTCAATGTGAATACACTGTTATATTATAAGTTTATACTTCTACATGTAAAAAGAATCAAATATACTTGTATTCAATGTGAATACACTGTTATATTATGAGTTTTTACCTTGATATGTAAACAGGATTAAATATACTTGTATTCAATTTGAACACACTGTTATATTATGAGTTTATACTTCTACATGTAAACAGAATCAAAAATATACTTTACTAGAAACGACAATGAAAAAGTAAGTTAAAATATTAATAACTTACATTTTCATTGTCGTTTCTAGTAAAGTTTATTTCAGTAGCACAAAAAATTGGGGAACAACTCTTTAGGAACTGAATTGTGAAAAATGACTCTCTCTATTTTCTATAGAACAAAAGTTTTTATACGGTTTTCATGAAGGTCGAACTACAAGAAAATTAAGTTGAAACGTTTGAAGGGTAAATCAGTCTGTAAAACGTCTAAGGAAGAAATTACATAGAAAAGAGGGGCGTATAGAAAATTAATGTTACGTAAGAATAAAGGGTAGGAAAAATAATGAAAATAATAAAGAATAAATTGTTTTGGTTCTTTACACTTGTATTCAATGTGAATACACTGTGATACCATGAGTTTTTACTTCTATATGTAAACAGAATCAAATATACTTTTATTCAATGTGAATACACTGTGATACCATGAGTTTTAACTTCTATATGTAAACAGGATCAAATATACTTGTATTCAATGTGAATACACTGTGATACCATGAGTTTTTACTTCTATATGTAAACAGGATCAAATATACTTGTATTCAATGTGAATACACCCGTCTTGTTATGCGTTGCGTTAAATGGGATTGTTAAACAACTTTTTTTTTTTGCAATTTTGGGTTGGAATCTCAATTTTCGAAAGAGGAAAGGTAAGAAAAAAAGGGAAAAGCCAGCCCAACCCCATCGCTCGTCGGCGATCGATGATCAACCGATTTAACACAGTTATAAACGGTTATAAAATGGAGGGCTAATGGGTTGTTGAGTTTGGCAACCAAGGGTATCCAAATCCCCATTACTTGTGGATACAGTCGCCATGGTGAATGCGTCGGTGAGTACACTAGTCTACAGGTAACCCAAATGTTATTTTTTAACTTCTAGTTTCTAAGTTTCTAGGTTTCTGTCTTGTTCCTCCTCGACTTTTGATAACAAGCTCAAGTAGCTCCTTGACCAGAAATTTAGATTGAACCTGATCCAAGTTCATCATCAGAATCGTCCTCAAGCCAAGTTGAGGGTAGTTGGTGGATGGTCCACCCTGACGACCCAAAACAGGAAGTCAAAGAACCTTATGAGACGGTTGAAGAATTACAATCACCGTTGAAAGAACCCGCAGAGTCAACTGCTCAAGATGAAGACACAATGCAACAACAACAACTGGTCGATAATGACCCATCCACTACATCACAAAGTCAGTTGACCGATGTGGAAAGTTTGATTGCTCAATGGGTAACAGACCCTGAATGTGTCAAGGAAATCCTAGAGGACCACAGGAATTTTCCACCCCAACACAAACGCAGAGATCCCAAAGGTGTGTACCATGTTGTTTGTTGGTTTCAGTATGTACTTCTGTTTGTTTGCCATATAGATGTCAACTACCTTGACTGGAAAACTTTCATGTTGTTGCATCTTGTGCAGAAAATCCTGCCACTCAAAAGAAATTGAATTACTTCTTAAAGGTCCTTGAGCTCAAGATCGTAAAGGAAAGCAAATTGGCAAATTGCAGCATCCCTCAGTCCCTAAAAAACATTCCACTAGCCTTGAGCTATGAAACATTCATAACTTTGTATTGGCCTGGTACCATGAGCTGCTGCAAAAGCTTTACAAGAGCTCACACAAACATAGCGCTCATTACTTATTATTGAGTGACTCCAAACAACAGAACTCGAACAGTCTTTTTACGAGTTTGCTGTGTCTAACTACTCTTAATATGCATTTAGGTTGTATTTACTACGGAACTGCGTACACATGGTCTTTTTGCAGCTTCCATCCTCGGGTTTTCAGCAGTTTTCAATTTTTTCAAGTTCCTTCTGCGCGGGCGAGCCATTGCAATGAGTTATTTGTAGAACTAATTTGTATACAAATAAACAGCTAAGTGCTAATAACATACGTAAGCTCATTGTAAATGTTGCCTCATACCCGTTTTGAAAATAAATTTAACTTAAATGAAGACAGCCTAATTTGTATGTTCAATACAACTTAAATTAATTGATTACAAAGAAACCTGTGAACTGCAACTTAAAACCAGTTACCGAAAGAATAAAAATAAACCGGGATTTTATGAAAAAATTGGCCAACGTCAATGAATATCTGATGATGTGATGAATGATGATGATTGATAAAAAATTAAAGATGATTGATTGCATTTGTATAATTGCATTGGTATTTGATCTATGAAAAAAGAGTCCATCCAGTAGAACTGGCATCGCTGTAGTTGTGCTGTTTAGTTGCAGACGAAGCAACTGTTGATCAGTATTTTTGTTTTTACATTTTAGAAATGGAATTTCCAGAAAACATTCCGGGATGCATATTAGACGAAATTGCTCTAGAAGGACTCGAAGGACTGTCTATTTCCTGTTTGTATTAATTTAAGATCGTTTTTTTCCGAAAAATCTAACTTTTTTAACGATTTCTTGAAGCACTGTGGATCCGATTAACTAAGCGAAAGAATTTCCCCATTGCTTTAGATGATCAATCTAAACGCTTCATCTGGAAAATTATTTGTAAAAATGATGCTGTTGAAATGTTCAAGTTGGCGGAATTGAAGAGGACTTCACAACTACGTCACTCTGTGGAAGCCAAATTCTCTCAACTTTTTAATTTGCAATTCATCGTTGCTTCTCTTTTAATTAAATGAAATGCAATGCCACAGAGCGAAGTAGTTATGAAGTCCTCTTTTAGTCTGTTTGTTAGTTATTAGTCTGATTTTTAGTTATTTGAATGTGTAAATTCTTATGACTTTATAGTTGTCATGACTAATGTCTTGGAGCAGCACAAAAAGCCGATCCAAATCTCCAAAGTTTTGGAGTGTGTCCAGGCTGCCAGAAGAGTACACCAATTTAACTATCACAAATCAGTAAATGTTCCCGGTATGGCAGGCAATGGAGACGAAGAAGACAATGTGGAGAAACTTGAAAAAAATGAAGTAATTTCGTTAGTAAAGCAGAGAACCAAATCAATTGTTGAAGCGCTTGAAAACTATCGAGAGCTTTAAGAATCGGTGAGTATTTCATTCTGTATCTCTGTCAGTGTTGTTCAGTCAGTACCTACGTCAGTGTTTGTCAGTTAATCTCTGCCAGCTAATAAAATGCTGCTTCTCACTTCAATAATTGTGTCCGAAAATTTATATTAAAAAAAAGATGTGTGGAGAAGTGATATAACAAGAAAATAGATGAGTGAAAGTTGTTTATATAAGGTAAAATTTGATACGTGATTAAATTCAATTCAAATGCAAAATAAATACACAAAAAACGCATTTTGAAACTAATTTCCGTTGCGTTTCCAAAAATGCATCCAGTAATGAAGAAAAAAACACAAACAAGGTGTTCTAGAATTCAAAAAAGATGCATTCCGTGGTATGCGTCTCAACCAAGCGGTTCTATAAAAAACCTATTCCAATCGCGTTTCGCTACAGGTAAATTCTCCTCGGGCAATGTGAATACACTGTGATACCATGAGTTTTAACTTCTATATGTAAACAGGATCAAATATACTTGTATTCAATGTGAATACACTGTTATATTATGAGTTTATACTTCTACATGTAAAAAGAATCAAATATACTTGTATTCAATGTGAATACACTGTTATACCACGAGTTTTTACTTCTACATGTAAACAGAATCAAATATACTTGTATTCAATGTGAATACACTGTTATATCATGAGTTAATACTTCTACATGTAAACAGAATCAAATATACTTGTATTCAATGTGAATACACTGTGATACCAGGGTTTTATCTTCTATATGTAAACAGGATCAAATATACATGTATTCAATGTGAATAAACTGTGATACGATGAGTTTTTACTTCTATATGTAAACAGGATCAAATATACTTGTATTCAATGTGAATACACTGTTATATTATAAGTTTATACTTCTACATGTAAAAAGAATCAAATATACTTGTATTCAATGTGAATACACTGTTATATTATGAGTTTTTACCTTGATATGTAAACAGGATTAAATATACTTGTATTCAATTTGAACACACTGTTATATTATGAGTTTATACTTCTACATGTAAACAGAATCAAAAATACTTGTGTTCAATGTGAATACACTGTGATACGACATGTTTTAACTTCTATATGTAAACAGGATCAAATATACTTTTATTCAATGTGAATACATTGTTATACGATGACTTTTTACTTCTATATGTAAACTGCATCAAATATACTTGTATTCAATGTGAATACACTGTTATACCATGAGTTTTTACTTCTATATGTATACTGCATCAAATATACATGTATTCAATGTGAATACACTGTTATACCATGAGTTTTAACTTCTATAAGTAAACAGCATCAAATATACTTGTATTCAATGTGAATACACTGTGATACCATGAGTTTTTAATTCTATATGTAAACAGGATCAAATATACTTGTATTCAATGAGAATACACTGTGATACCATGAGTTTTTACTTCTATATGTAAGCAGGATCAAATATACTTGTATTCAATGTGAATACACAGTTGTTATACCATGAGTTTTTACTTCTATATGTAAACAGCATCAAATATACTTGTATTCAATGTGAATACACTGTTATACCATGAGTTTTTACTTCTATGTGTAAACTGCATGGAATATACTTGTATTCAATGTGAATACACTGTTATACCATGAGTTTTTACTTCTATATGTAAACTGCATCAAATATACTTGTATTCAATGTGAATACACTGTTATACCATGAGTTTTTACTTCTATATGTATACTGCATCAAATATTCTTGTATTCAATGTGAATACACTGTTATACCGTGAGTTTTTACTTCTATATGTATACAGCATCAAATATACTTGTATTCAATGTGAATACACTGTTATACACTGTTATACAATGAGTTTTTACTTCTATATGTATACTGCATCAAATATACTTGTATTCAATGTGAATACACTGTTATACAACCCAGACCGGACCACGTCCCTCCACGTCGATGCATCCCGCCTTCACGGCCTAGGTTTCATCCTAAAGCAACAAGACCCAGCAACCAGCAAGTGGCAACTAGTCCAAGCCGGATCCCGGTTCCTTTCGTCGGCCGAGTCCAGGTATGCGATGATAGAACTGGAGTGCCTGGCGGCCGCGTGGGCCATGAAGAAATGCAGACCATTCCTCGAAGGACTACCGGCGTTCGACCTCATCACAGACCACCGGCCGCTGATCCCAATTCTCAACGAGTATTCACTGGACAAACTAGACAACCCGCGACTGCTTCGCCTCCGCCTCCAAATGACCCGCTTCATATTCACAGCAAAGTGGGTCCCAGGCAAGATCAACGTCGAAGCAGACGCACTCTCAAGAGCGCCAGTCGAACACGCATCAGAAGCAGACGAGCTAGCAGAAGGACCCAGCACCTTCCGAGCAAAAGGCGCGTTAATCGGACTCATAGCTGGATCACCCAACCAGTCACCCGACCTGAACCTGAAAGCAGTCCAGTTGGCAGCAGATGCCGATCCCGTCATGACGTCCCTCCGCGAGACCATCATCGCCGGATTCCCGAACGACAAGTGCAACTTGCCGGAGCAGCTGCGACCATTCTGGAACGCCCGCCACCAGCTGGCCATCGACGAGGACGACGGAACAATTGTAATGGGCCCCCGCGTAGTAATACCTCGCTCCATGGTCCGCCAAACAATCCAAGTCCTGCTAGGTATGCACCAAGGAGCCAGCAAGATGCGCCAGAGGGCCCGTTTATCCGTATTCTGGCCAGGGATGGATGTCGACATAGCCAACGCGGCAGCCGCCTGCGACTCATGCAACAGCCGTCTAGCGTCCCAACCCAAAGAAACCATCCGCCACCACGAACCAGCCACGCGCCCCTTCGAATTCTTACACGCAGATCTGGGAGAAGACAACGGGCGTCATTTTTTAGTCATCGTGGATCAATTCAGTGGGTGGCCCCACTTCACCATGTTTCCAAACAAGAACACCACGGCACGACGTCTCATCGACGAATTTCGCAGCTTCTTCGTCTCAATTGGAGGCGCCCCAATCAAAATCTGGTCCGACAACGGACTCTTCCCCGCGGCCGAGTTCCAAGACTTCCTGCGGGATTGGAAGGTCGGATGGGAGTCATCATCACCGCACTACCCGCAATCCAACGGCAGAGCTGAAGCAGGAATCAAGGCCATCAAAGCCCTCGTGACCGGATCACGAACGGGCGGCACGTTTGACCAAAAAAAATGGCCAAAGCGCTCCTCCTCTACCGAAACGCACCCCGCATGGGCATCCAGTCACCCGCACAACTAATCTTCAACCGACCCATCCGCGACGGTTTACCGGCACACAGGAGATCCTTCGCGCCAGAATGGCAAAAGGAAGCCAGAGAAATCGAGCAGAGGCAACGAAAAATGCTGGAGAAGACGACAAACTACTACAACCGCGACGCAAAGGATTTGCCGGAATTGACCACTGGCGACCACGTACTCATCCAACATCCAGATTCCAAGCGATGGACCACACCAGGAGTGGTGGTGGAAACTGGCCCAAACCGGGATTACACGGTCAAAACACCATCCGGCCGAATTTTTCGGCGAAATCGCCGTATGCTCCGCAAAAGAACAGTGGTAATGCCGGGAACGATTCCACCAGCCGAAAACGAACCAGTAGCAGCAGCGGAACCAATTCGACCAATCCCCACCATCGAAAGAGCAACGCCGACCACAACACAGCCGGAGAAGAGAACGGACGGGCAACTTGGCCAGCAAGTCGGAGTCGGGCGCGGCCGAGGACGCGGCCGGATTCCGCCTATACGCCAGTCAACCCGCATCAGCGTGCCAAGTAACCGATACCCGGCAGAAGATTGGACCAAATAACAAAACAAGAATCCAAGTCAACCAAACCAGAATCACCATTCAGTATATTGTTATTCTTTTTTTTTCCCTCATTGCATTAAGCGCCAATCCCTCCCCAGAAGTACCCGAAGGGACGCGAATTCAAAAAAAAAAAAAAAAAAAAAAGGAGAAAAGAAAAAGACATGTTGTAACCTCGCCCGTCAGAGGGCACACACAGCCGACCCACCATCTCGGCGGACAGAGGGGACGATCGGGAGTCTCCACGCGACTAGCTCGGCAGACGGTCGCAGCGTAGACCCATCTCACTCCCGTGCTAATTTGTATATTCTCTCTCGCCTCGTGTAAGTTGAATAAACGTGCATCACGAGTCCCAACACCATGAGTTTTTACTTCTATATGTATACTGCATCAAATATACTTGTATTCAATGTGAATACACTGTTATACACTGTTATACAATGAGTTTTTACTTCTATATGTATACTGCATCAAATATACTTGTATTCAATGTGAATACAATGTTATACCATGAGTTTTTACTTCTATATGTAAACAGCATCAAATATACTTGTATTCAATGTGAATACACTGTTATACCATGAGTTTTTATTTCTATATGTAAACAGCATCAAATATACTTGTATTCAATGTGAATACACTGTTATACACTGTTATACAATGAGTTTTTACTTCTATATGTATACTGCATCAAATATACTTGTATTCAATGTGAATACACTGTTATACCATGAGTTTTTACTTCTATATGTAAACAGCATCAAATATACTTGTATTCAATGTGAATACACTGTTATACGATGAGTTTTTACTCCTATATGTAAACAGCATCAAATATACTTGTATTCAATGTGAATACACTGTTATACCATGAGTTTTTACTTCTATATGTATTCTGCATCAAATATACTAGTATTCAATGTGAATACACTGTTATACCATGAGTTTTTACTTCTATATGTATACTGAATCAAATATACTTGTATTCAATGTGAATACACTGTTATACCATGAGTTTTTACTTCTATATGTAAACAGCATCAAATATACTTGTATTCAATGTGAATACACTGTTATACGATGAGTTTTTACTCCTATATGTAAACAGCATCAAATATACTTGTATTCAATGTGAATACACTGTTATACCATGAGTTTTTACTTCTATATGTATTCTGCATCAAATATACTAGTATTCAATGTGAATACACTGTTATACTATGAGTTTCTACTTCTATATGTAAACAGGATCAAATATACTTGTATTCAATGTGAATACACTGTTATACCATGAGTTTTTACTTCTATATATATTCTGCATCAAATATACTTGTATTCAATGTTAATACACTGTTATACCACGAGTTTTTACTTCTATATATAAACAGTATCAAATATACTTGTATTCAATGTAAATACACTGTTATACCATGAGTTTTTACTTCTATATGTATACTGCATCAAATATAATTGTATTCAATGTGAATACACTGTTATACCATGAGTTTCTACTTCTATATGTAAACAGGATCAAATATACTTGTATTCAATGTGAATACACTGTTATACCATGAGTTTTTACTTCTATATGTATTCTGCATCAAATATACTTGTATTCAATGTGAATACACTGTTATAACATGATTTTTTACTTCTATATGTAAACAGCATCACATATACTTGTATTCAATGTGAATACACTGTTATACCTCGAGTTTTTACTTCTATATGTATACTGTATCAAATATACTTGTATTCAATGTGAATACACTGTTATACCATGAGTTTTTACTTCTATATGTATATTGCATCAAATATACTTGTATTCAATGTGAATACACTGTTATACCATGAGTTTTTACTTCTATATGTAAACAGCATCAAATATACTTGTATTCAAAGTGAATACACTGTTATACCATGAGTTTTTACTTCTATATGTATACTGCATCAAATATACTTGTATTTAATGTGAATACACTGTTATACCATGAGTTTTTACTTCTATATGTATTCTGCATCAAATATACTTGTATTCAATGTGAATACACTGTTATAATACTGCATCAAATATACTTGTATTCCATGTGAATACACTGTTATACCATGAGTTTTTACTTCTATATGTAAACAGCATCAAATATACTTGTATTTAATAAGAATACACTGTTAAACCATGAGTTTCTACTTCTATATGTAAACAGGATCAAATATACTTGTATTCAATGTGAATACACTGTTATACCAAGAGTTTTTACGTCTATATGTATTCTGCATCAAATATACTTGTATTCAATGTGAATACACTGTTATACCATGAGTTTCTACTTCTATATGTAAACAGGATCAAATATACTTGTATTCAATGTGAATACACTGTTATACCATGAGTTTTTACTTCTATATGTATTCTGCATCAAATATACTTGTATTCAATGTGAATAAACTGTTATAACATGATTTTTTACTTCTATATGTAAACAGCATCACATATACTGGTATTCAATGTGAATACACTGTTATATCATGAGTTAATACTTCTACATGTAAACAGAATCAAATATACTTGTATTCAATGTGAATACACTGTGATACCAGGGTTTTATCTTCTATATGTAAACAGGATCAAATATACATGTATTCAATGTGAATAAACTGTGATACGATGAGTTTTTACTTCTATATGTAAACAGGATCAAATATACTTGTATTCAATGTGAATACACTGTTATATTATAAGTTTATACTTCTACATGTAAAAAGAATCAAATATACTTGTATTCAATGTGAATACACTGTTATATTATGAGTTTTTACCTTGATATGTAAACAGGATTAAATATACTTGTATTCAATTTGAACGCACTGTTATATTATGAGTTTATACTTCTACATGTAAACAGAATCAAAAATACTTGTGTTCAATGTGAATACACTGTGATACGACATGTTTTATCTTCTATATGTAAACAGGATCAAATATACTTTTATTCAATGTGAATACATTGTTATACGATGACTTTTTACTTCTATATGTAAACTGCATCAAATATACTTGTATTCAATGTGAATACACTGTTATACCATGAGTTTTTACTTCTATATGTATACTGCATCAAATATACATGTATTCAATGTGAATACACTGTTATACCATGAGTTTTAACTTCTATAAGTAAACAGCATCAAATATACTTGTATTCAATGTGAATACACTGTTATACCATGAGTTTTTACTTCTATATGTAAACAGCATCAAATATACTTGTATTCAATGTGAATACACTGTTATACCATGAGTTTTTACTTCTATGTGTAAACTGCATGGAATATACTTGTATTCAATGTGAATACACTGTTATACCATGAGTTTTTACTTCTATATGTAAACTGCATCAAATATACTTGTATTCAATGTGAATACACTGTTATACCATGAGTTTTTACTTCTATATGTATACTGCATCAAATATACTTGTATTCAATGTGAATACACTGTTATATCGTGAGTTTTTACTTCTATATGTATACAGCATCAAATATACTTGTATTCAATGTGAATACACTGTTATACACTGTTATACAATGAGTTTTTACTTCTATATGTATACTGCATCAAATATACTTGTATTCAATGTGAATACACTGTTATACCTGTTATACAATGAGTTTTTACTTCTATATGTATACTGCATCAAATATACTTGTATTCAATGTGAATACAATGTTATACCATGAGTTTTTACTTCTATATGTAAACAGCATCAAATATACTTGTATTCAATGTGAATACACTGTTATACCATGAGTTTTTATTTCTATATGTAAACAGCATCAAATATACTTGTATTCAATGTGAATACACTGTTATACACTGTTATACAATGAGTTTTTACTTCTATATGTATACTGCATCAAATATACTTGTATTCAATGTGAATACACTGTTATACCATGAGTTTTTACTTCTATATGTAAACAGCATCAAATATACTTGTATTCAATGTGAATACACTGTTATACGATGAGTTTTTACTCCTATATGTAAACAGCATCAAATATACTTGTATTCAATGTGAATACACTGTTATACCATGAGTTTTTACTTCTATATGTAAACTGCATCAAATATACTAGTATTCAATGTGAATACACTGTTATAGCATGAGTTTTTACTTCTATATGTATACTGAATCAAATATACTTGTATTCAATGTGAATACACTGTTATACCATGAGTTTTTACTTCTATATGTAAACAGCATCAAATATACTTGTATTCAATGTGAATACACTGTTATACGATGAGTTTTTACTCCTATATGTAAACAGCATCAAATATACTTGTATTCAATGTGAATACACTGTTATACCATGAGTGTTTACTTCTATATGTATTCTGCATCAAATATACTAGTATTCAATGTGAATACACTGTTATACTATGAGTTTCTACTTCTATATGAAAAAAGGATCAAATATACTTGTATTCAATGTGAATACACTGTTATACCATTAGTTTTTACTTCTATATATATTCTGCATCAAATATACTTGTATTCAATGTTAATACACTGTTATACCACGAGTTTTTACTTCTATATATAAACAGTATCAAATATACTTGTATTCAATGTAAATACACTGTTATACCATGAGTTTTTACTTCTATATGTAAACTGCATCAAATATACTTGTATTCAATGTGAATACACTGTTATACCATGAGTTTTTACTTCTATATGTATACTGCATCAAATATACTTGTATTCAATGTGAATACACTGTTATACCATGAGTTTTTACTTCTATAAGTAAACAGCATCAAATATACTTGTATTCAATGTGAATACACTGTTATACCATGAGTTTTTACTTCTATATGTAAACAGCATCAAATATACTTGTATTCAATGTGAATACACTGTTATACCATGAGTTTTTACTTCTATGTGTAAACTGCATGGAATATACTTGTATTCAATGTGAATACACTGTTATACCATGAGTTTTTACTTCTATATGTAAACTGCATCAAATATACTTGTATTCAATGTTAATACACTGTTATACCATGAGTTTTTACTTCTATATGTATACTGCATCAAATATACTTGTATTCAATGTGAATACACTGTTATACCGTGAGTTTTACTTCTATATGTATACAGCATCAAATATACTTGTATTCAATGTGAATACACTGTTATACACTGTTATACAATGAGTTTTTACTTCTATATGTATACTGCATCAAATATACTTGTATTCAATGTGAATACACTGTTATACACTGTTATACAATGAGTTTTTACTTCTATATGTATACTGCATCAAATATACTTGTATTCAATGTGAATACAATGTTATACCATGAGTTTTTACTTCTATATGTAAACAGCATCAAATATACTTGTATTCAATGTGAATACACTGTTATACCATGAGTTTTTATTTCTATATGTAAACAGCATCAAATATACTTGTATTCAATGTGAATACACTGTTATACCTGTTATACAATGAGTTTTTACTTCTATATGTATACTGCATCAAATATACTTGTATTCAATGTGAATACACTGTTATACCATGAGTTTTTACTTCTATATGTAAACAGCATCAAATATACTTGTATTCAATGTGAATACACTGTTATACGATGAGTTTTTACTCCTATATGTAAACAGCATCAAATATACTTGTATTCAATGTGAATACACTGTTATACCATGAGTTTTTACTTCTATATGTATACTGCATCAAATATACTAGTATTCAATGTGAATACACTGTTATAGCATGAGTTTTTACTTCTATATGTATACTGAATCAAATATACTTGTATTCAATGTGAATACACTGTTATACCATGAGTTTTTACTTCTATATGTAAACAGCATCAAATATACTTGTATTCAATGTGAATACACTGTTATACGATGAGTTTTTACTTCTATATGTAAACAGCATCAAATATACTTGTATTCAATGTGAATACACTGTTATACCATGAGTGTTTACTTCTATATGTAAACTGCATCAAATATACTTGTATTCAATGTGAATACACTGTTATACTATGAGTTTTTACTTCTATATGAAAAAGGATCAAATATACTTGTATTCAATGTGAATACACTGTTATACCATGAGTTTTTACTTCTATATATATTCTGCATCAAATATACTTGTATTCAATGTTAATACACTGTTATACCATGAGTTTTTACTTCTATATATAAACAGCATCAAATATACTTGTATTCAATGTAAATACACTGTTATACCATGAGTTTTTACTTCTATATGTAAACTGCATCAAATATACTTGTATTCAATGTGAATACACTGTTATACCATGAGTTTTTACTTCTATATGTATACTGCATCAAATATACTTGTATTCAATGTGAATAAACTGTTATAACATGAGTTTTTACTTCTATATGTAAACAGCATCACATATACTTGTATTCAATGTGAATACACTGTTATATCATGAGTTTTTACTTCTATATGTAAACAGAATCAAATATACTTGTATTCAATGTGAATACACTGTGATACCATGGGGTTTTATCTTCTATATGTAAACAGGATCAAATATACATGTATTCAATGTGAATAAACTGTGATACGATGAGTTTTTACTTCTATATGTAAACAGGATCAAATATACTTGTATTCAATGTGAATACACTGTTATATTATAAGTTTATACTTCTACATGTAAAAAGAATCAAATATACTTGTATTCAATGTGAATACACTGTTATATTATGAGTTTTTACCTTGATATGTAAACAGGATTAAATATACTTGTATTCAATTTGAACGCACTGTTATATTATGAGTTTATACTTCTACATGTAAACAGAATCAAAAATACTTGTGTTCAATGTGAATACACTGTGATACGACATGAGTTTTAACTTCTATATGTAAACAGGATCAAATATACTTTTATTCAATGTGAATACATTGTTATACGATGACTTTTTACTTCTATATGTAAACTGCATCAAATATACTTGTATTCAATGTGAATACACTGTTATACCATGAGTATTTACTTCTATATGTATACTGCATCAAATATACATGTATTCAATGTGAATACACTGTTATACCATGAGTTTTAACTTCTATAAGTAAACAGCATCAAATATACTTGTATTCAATGTGAATACACTGTTATACCATGAGTTTTTACTTCTATATGTAAACAGCATCAAATATACTTGTATTCAATGTGAATACTTTGTTATACCATGAGTTTTTACTTCTATGTGTAAACTGCATGGAATATACTTGTATTCAATGTGAATACACTGTTATACCATGAGTTTTTACTTCTATATGTAAACTGCATCAAATATACTTGTATTCAATGTTAATACACTGTTATACCATGAGTTTTTACTTCTATATGTATACTGCATCAAATATTCTTGTATTCAATGTGAATACACTGTTATACCGTGAGTTTTTACTTCTATATGTATACAGCATCAAATATACTTGTATTCAATGTGAATACACTGTTATACACTGTTATACAATGAGTTTTTACTTCTATATGTATACTGCATCAAATATACTTGTATTCAATGTGAATACACTGTTATACCATGAGTTTTTACTTCTATATGTAAACAGCATCAAATATACTTGTATTCAATGTGAATACACTGTTATACCATGAGTTTTTATTTCTATATGTAAACAGCATCAAATATACTTGTATTCAATGTGAATACACTGTTATACACTGTTATACATGAGTTTTTACTTCTATATGTATACTGCATCAAATATACTTGTATTCAATGTGAATACACTGTTATACCATGAGTTTTTACTTCTATATGTAAACAGCATCACATATACTTGTATTCAATGTGAATACACTGTTATACGATGAGTTTTTACTCCTATATGTAAACAGCATCAAATATACTTGTATTCAATGTGAATACACTGTTATACCATGAGTTTTTACTTCTATATGTATTCTGCATCAAATATACTAGTATTCAATGTGAATACACTGTTATAGCATGAGTTTTTACTTCTATATGTATACTGAATCAAATATACTTGTATTCAATGTGAATACACTGTTATAACATGAGTTTTTACTTCTATATGTAAACAGGATCAAATATACTTGTATTCAATGTGAATACACTGTTATACCATGAGTTTTTACTTCTATATATATTCTGCATCAAATATACTTGTATTCAATGTTAATACACTGTTATACCACGAGTTTTTACTTCTATATATAAACAGTATCAAATATACTTGTATTCAATGTAAATACACTGTTATACCATGAGTTTTTACTTCTATATGTATACTGCATCAAATATACTTGTATTCAATGTGAATACACTGTTATACCATGAGTTTCTACTTCTATATGTAAACAGGATCAAATATACTTGTATTCAATGTGAATACACTGTTATACCATGAGTTTTTACTTCTATATGTATTCTGCATCAAATATACTTGTATTCAATGTGAATACACTGTTATAACATGATTTTTTACTTCTATATGTAAACAGCATCACATATACTTGTATTCAATGTGAATACACTGTTATACCTCGAATTTTTACTTCTATATGTATACTGTATCAAATATACTTGTATTCAATGTGAATACTCTGTTATACCATGAGTTTTTACTTCTATATGTATATTGCATCAAATATACTTGTATTCAATGTGAATACACTGTTATACCATGAGTTTTTACTTCTATATGTAAACAGCATCAAATATACTTGTATTTAATGTGAATACACTGTTATACCATGAGTTTTTACTTCTATATGTATTCTGCATCAAATATACTTGTATTCAATGTGAATACACTGTTATACCATGAGTTTTTACTTCTATATGTATTCTGCATCAAATATACTTGTATTCAATGTGAATACACTGTTATAATACTGCATCAAATATACTTGTATTCAATGTGAATACACTGTTATACCATGAGTTTTTACTTCTATATGTAAACAGCATCAAATATACTTGTATTTAATAAGAATACACTGTTAAACCATGAGTTTCTACTTCTATATGTAAACAGTATCAAATATACTTGTATTCAATGTGAATACACTGTTATACCAAGAGTTTTTACTTCTATATGTATTCTGCATCAAATATACTTGTATTCAATGTGAATACACTGTTATACCATGAGTTTCTACTTCTATATGTAAACAGGATCAAATATACTTGTATTCAATGTGAATACACTGTTATACCATGAGTTTTTACTTCTATATGTATTCTGCATCAAATATACTTGTATTCAATGTGAATAAACTGTTATAACATGATTTTTTACTTCTATATGTAAACAGCATCACATATACTTGTATTCAATGTGAATACACTGTTATACCTCGAGTTTTTACTTCTATATGTATACTGTATCAAATATACTTGTATTCAATGTGAATACACTGTTATACCTCGAGTTTTTACTTCTATATGTATCCTGCATCAAATATACTTGTATTCAATGTGAATACACTGTTATACCATGAGTTTTTTTTTCTATATGTAAACAGCATCAAATATACTTGTATTCAATAACAATACACTGTTATACCATGAGTTTCTTCTTCTATGTGTAAACAGGATCAAATATACTTGTATTCAATATGAATACACTGTTATACCATGAGTTTTTACTTCTATATGTAAACAGCATCAAATATACTTGTATTCAATGTGAATACACTGTTATAACATGAGTTTTTACTTCTATATGTATTCTGCATCAAATATACTTGTATTCAATGTGAATACACTGTTATACCATGTGTTTTTACTTCTATATGTATACTGCATCAAATATACTTGTATTCAATGTGAATACACTGTTATACCATGAGTTTTTACTTCTATATGTAAACAGCATCAAATATACTTGTATTTAATAAGAATACACTGTTATACCATGAGTTTCTACTTCTATATGTAAACAGGATCAAATATACTTGTATTCAATGTGAATACACTGATATACCAAGAGATTTTACTTCCATATGTATTCTGCATGAAATATACTTGTATTCAATGTGAATACACTGTTATAACATGATTTTTTACTTCTATATTTTAACAGCATCAAATATACTTGTATTCAATTTGAATACACTGTTATACCATGTGTTTTTACTTCTATATGTATACTGCATCAAATATACTTGTATTCAATGTGAATACACTGTTATACCATGAGTTTTTACTTCTATATGTATACTGCATCAAATATACTTGTATTCAATGTGAATACACTGTTATACCATGAGTTTTTACTTCTATATGTAAACAGCATCAAATATACTTGTATTTAATGTGAATACACTGTTGTACAATGAGTTTTTACTTCTATATGTATACTGCATCAAATATAATTGTATTCAATGTGAATACACTGTTATACCATGAGTTTTTACTTCTATATGTAAACAGCATCAAATATACTTGTATTCAATTTGAATACACTGTTATACCATGAGTTTTTACTTCTATATGTATACTGCATCAAATATACTTGTATTCAATGTGAAAACACTGTTATACCATGAGTTTTTACTTCTATATGTAAACAGCATCAAATATACTTGTATTCAATATGAATACACTATTATACCACGAGTTTTTACTTCTATATGTATACTGCATCAAATATACTTGTATTCAATGTGAATACACTGTTATACCATGAGTTTTTACTTCTATATGTAAACAGCATCAAATATACTTGTATTCAATGTAAATACACTGTTATACCTTGAGTTTTTACTTCTATATGTAAACAGCATCAAATATACTTGTATTCAATGTGAATACATTGTTATACCATGAGTTTTTACTTCTATATGTATACTGCATGAAATATACTTGTATTCAATGTGAATACACTGTTATACGATGACTTTTTTCTTCTATATGTAAACTGCATCAAATATACTTGTATTCAATGTGAAAACACTGTTATACGATGAGTTTTTACTTCTATATGTATACTGCATCACATATACTTGTATACAATGTGAATACACTGTTATACCAAGAGTTTTTACTTCTATGTGTAAACAGCATCAAATATACTTGTATTCAATGTAAATACACTGTTATACCATGAGTTTTTACTTCTATATGTAAACAGCATCAAATATACTTGTATTCAATGTGAATATATTGTTATACCATGAGTTTTTACTTCTATATGTATACTGCATGAAATATACTTGTATTCAATGTGAATACACTGTTATACGATGACTTTTTTCTTCTATATGTAAACTGCATGGAATATACTTGTATTCAATGTGAATACACTGTTATACCATGAGTTTTTACTTCTATATGTAAACTGCATCAAATATACTTGTATTCAATGTGAATACACTGTTATACCATGAGTTTTTACTTCTATATATATTCTGCATCAAATATACTTGTATTCAATGTTAATACACTGTTATACCACGAGTTTTTACTTCTATATATAAACAGTATCAAATATACTTGTATTCAATGTAAATACACTGTTATACCATGAGTTTTTACTTCTATATGTATACTGCATCAAATATACTTGTATTCAATGTGAATACACTGTTATACCATGAGTTTCTACTTCTATATGTAAACAGGATCAAATATACTTGTATTCAATGTGAATACACTGTTATACCATGAGTTTTTACTTCTATATGTATTCTGCATCAAATATACTTGTATTCAATGTGAATACACTTTTATAACATGAGTTTTTACTTCTATATGTAAACAGCATCACATATACTTGTATTCAATGTGAATACACTGTTATACCTCGAATTTTTACTTCTATATGTATACTGTATCAAATATACTTGTATTCAATGTGAATACACTGTTATACCATGAGTTTTTACTTCTATATGTATATTGCATCAAATATACTTGTATTCAATGTGAATACACTGTTATACCATGAGTTTTTACTTCTATATGTAAACAGCATCAAATATACTTGTATTTAATGTGAATACACTGTTATACCATGAGTTTTTACTTCTATATGTATTCTGCATCAAATATACTTGTATTCAATGTGAATACACTGTTATACCATGAGTTTTTACTTCTATATGTATTCTGCATCAAATATACTTGTATTCAATGTGAATACACTGTTATAATACTGCATCAAATATACTTGTATTCAATGTGAATACACTGTTATACCATGAGTTTTTACTTCTATATGTAAACAGCATCAAATATACTTGTATTTAATAAGAATACACTGTTAAACCATGAGTTTCTACTTCTATATGTAAACAGTATCAAATATACTTGTATTCAATGTGAATACACTGTTATACCAAGAGTTTTTACTTCTATATGTATACTGCATCAAATATACTTGTATTCAATGTGAATACACTGTTATACCATGAGTTTCTACTTCTATATGTAAACAGGATCAAATATACTTGTATTCAATGTGAATACACTGTTATACCATGAGTTTTTACTTCTATATGTATTCTGCATCAAATATACTTGTATTCAATGTGAATAAACTGTTATAACATGATTTTTTACTTCTATATGTAAACAGCATCACATATACTTGTATTCAATGTGAATACACTGTTATACCTCGAGTTTTTACTTCTATATGTATACTGTATCAAATATACTTGTATTCAATGTGAATACACTGTTATACCTCGAGTTTTTACTTCTATATGTATCCTGCATCAAATATACTTGTATTCAATGTGAATACACTGTTATACCATGAGTTTTTTTTTCTATATGTAAACAGCATCAAATATACTTGTATTCAATAACAATACACTGTTATACCATGAGTTTCTTCTTCTATGTGTAAACAGGATCAAATATACTTGTATTCAATGTGAATACACTGTTATACCATGAGTTTTTACTTCTATATGTAAACAGCATCAAATATACTTGTATTCAATGTGAATACACTGTTATAACATGAGTTTTTACTTCTATATGTATTCTGCATCAAATATACTTGTATTCAATGTGAATACACTGTTATACCATGTGTTTTTACTTCTATATGTATAAACTGCATCAAATATACTTGTATTCAATGTGAATACACTGTTATACCATGAGTTTTTACTTCTATATGTAAACAGCATCAAATATACTTGTATTTAATAAGAATACACTGTTATACCATGAGTTTCTACTTCTATATGTAAACAGGATCAAATATACTTGTATTCAATGTGAATACACTGATATACCAAGAGATTTTACTTCCATATGTATTCTGCATGAAATATACTTGTATTCAATGTGAATACACTGTTATAACATGATTTTTTACTTCTATATTTTAACAGCATCAAATATACTTGTATTCAATGTGAATACACTGTTATACCATGTGTTTTTACTTCTATATGTATACTGCATCAAATATACTTGTATTCAATGTGAATACACTGTTATACCATGAGTTTTTACTTCTATATGTATACTGCATCAAATATACTTGTATTCAATGTGAATACACTGTTATACCATGAGTTTTTACTTCTATATGTAAACAGCATCAAATATACTTGTATTTAATGTGAATACACTGTTTACGTACAATGAGTTAATTTTACTTCTATATGTATACTGCATCAAATATAATTGTATTCAATGTGAATACACTGTTATACCATGAGTTTTTACTTCTATATGTAAACAGCATCAAATATACTTGTATTCAATTTGAATACACTGTTATACCATGAGTTTTTACTTCTATATGTATACTGCATCAAATATACTTGTATTCAATGTGAAAACACTGTTATACCATGAGTTTTTACTTCTATATGTAAACAGCATCAAATATACTTGTATTCAATATGAATACACTATTATACCACGAGTTTTTACTTCTATATGTATACTGCATCAAATATACTTGTATTCAATGTGAATACACTGTTATACCATGAGTTTTTACTTCTATATGTAAACAGCATCAAATATACTTGTATTCAATGTAAATACACTGTTATACCAGTTTTTACTTCTATATGTAAACAGCATCAAATATACTTGTATTCAATGTGAATACATTGTTATACCATGAGTTTTTACTTCTATATGTATACTGCATGAAATATACTTGTATTCAATGTGAATACACTGTTATACGATGAGTTTTCTTTCTTCTATATGTAAACTGCATCAAATATACTTGTATTCAATGTGAAAACACTGTTATACCATGAGTTTTTACTTCTATATGTATACTGCATCACATATACTTGTATACAATGTGAATACACTGTTATACCAAGAGTTTTACTTCTAAAAATTTATATGTAAACAGCATCAAATATACTTGTATTCAATGTAAATACACTGTTATACCATGAGTTTTTACTTCTATATGTAAAAACAGCATCAAATATACTTGTATTCAATGTGAATATATTGTTATACCATGAGTTTTTACTTCTATATGTATACTGCATGAAATATACTTGTATTCAATGTGAATACACTGTTATACGATGACTTTTTTCTTCTATATGTAAACTGCATGGAATATACTTGTATTCAATGTGAATACACTGTTATACCATGAGTTTTTACTTCTATATGTAAACTGCATCAAATATACTTGTATTCAATGTGAATACACTGTTATACCATGAGTTTTTACTTCTATATGTATACTGCATCAAATATACTTGTATTCAAAGTGAATACACTGTTATACAATGAGTTTTTACTTCTATATGTAAACAGCATCAAATATACTTGTATTCAATGTTAATACACTGTTATACCATGAGTTTTTACTTCTATATGTATACTGCATCAAATATACTTGTATTTAATTTAAATTCACTGTTATATAATGAGTTTTTACTTCTATATGTATTCTGCATCAAACATACTTGTATTCAATGTGAATACACTGTTATACCATGTGTTTTTACTTCTATATGTATACTGCATCAAATATACTTGTATTCAATGTGAATACACTGTTATACCATGAGTTTTTACTTCTATATGTAAACAGCATCAAATATACTTGTATTTAATAAGAATACACTGTTATACCATGAGTTTCTACTTCTGTATGTAATTAGGATCAAATATACTTGTATTCAATGTGAATACACTGTTATACCAAGAGATTTTACTTCCATATGTATTCTGCATCAAATATACTTGTATTCAATGTGAATACACTGTTATAACATGATTTTTTACTTCTATATGTAAACAGCATCAAATATACTTGTATTCAATTTGAATACACTGTTATACCATATGTTTTTACTTCTATATGTATACTTCATCAAATATACTTGTATTCAATGTGAATACACTGTTATACCATGAGTTTTTACTTCTATATGTAAACAGCATCAAATATACTTGTATTCAATGTGAATACACTGTTATACCATGAATTTTTACTTCTATATGTAAACAGCTTCAAATATACTTGTATTCAATGTGAATACACTGTTATACCATAAGTTTTTACTTCTATATGTAAACTGCATGGAATATATTTGTATTCAATGTGAATACACTGTTATACCATGAGTTTTTTCTTCTATATGTAAACAGCATCAAATATACTTGTATTCAATGTGAATACACTGTTATACCATGAGTTTTTACTTCTATATGTAAACTGCATGGAATATACTTGTATATTCAAAGTGAATACACTGTTATACCATGAGTTTTTACTTCTATATGTAAACAGCATCAAATATACTTGTATTCAATGTGAATACACTGTTATACCATGAGTTTTTACTTCTATATGTAAACTGCAAAAATATACTTGTATTCAATGTTAATACACTGTTATACCATGAGTTTTTACTTCTATATGTAAACTGCATGGAATATACTTATATTCAAAGTGAATACACTGTTATACCATGAGTTTTTACTTCTATATGTAAACAGTCATCAAATATACTTGTATTCAATGTGAATACACTGTTATACCACGAGTTTTTACTTCTATATGTAAACAGCATCAAATATACTTGTATTCAATGTAAATACACTGTTATACCATGAGTTTTTACTTCTATATGTAAACAGCATCAAATATACTTGTATTCAATGTGAATACACTGTTATACCACGAGTTTTTACTTCTATATGTAAACAGCATCAAATATAGTTGTATTCAATGTGAATACACTGTTATACCATGAGTTTTTACTTCTATATGTAAACAGCATCAAATATATTTGTATTCAATGTGAATACACTGTTATACCATGAGTTTTTACTTCTATATGTAAACTGCATGGAATATACTTATATTCAAAGTGAATACACTGTTATACCATGAGTTTTTACTTCTATATGTAAACAGCATCAAATATACTTGTATTCAATGTGAATACACTGTTATACCATGAGTTTTTACTTCTATATGTAAACTGCAAAGAATATACTTGTATTCAATGTTAATACACTGTTATACCATGAATTTTTACTTCTATATGTAAACTGCATGGAATATACTTATATTCAAAGTGAATACACTGTTATACCATGAGTTTTTACTTCTATATGTAAACAGCATCAAATATACTTGTATTCAATGTGAATACACTGTTATACCACGAGTTTTTACTTCTATATGTAAACAGCATCAAATATACTTGTATTCAATGTAAATACACTGTTATACCATGAGTTTTTACTTCTATATGTAAACAGCATCAAATATACTTGTATTCAATGTGAATACACTGTTATACCATGAGTTTTTACTTCTATATGTAAACAGCATCAAATATAGTTGTATTCAATGTGAATACACTGTTATACCATGAGTTTTTACTTCTATATGTAAACAGCATCAAATATACTTGTATTCAATGTGAATACACTGTTATACCATGAGTTTTTACTTCTATATGTAAACAGCATCAAATATACTTGTATTCAATGTGAATACACTGTTATACCATGAGTTTTTACTTCTATATGTAATCAGCAGCATCAAATATACTTGTATTCAATGTGAATACACTGTTATACCATGAGTTTTTACTTCTATATGTAAACTGCATGGAATATACTTGTATTCAATGTGAATACACTGTTATACCATGAGTGTTTACTTCTATATGTAAACTGCATCAAATATACTTGTATTCAATGTGAATACACTGTTATACCATGAGTTTTTACTTCTATATGTAAACTGCATGGAATATACTTTTATTCAATGTGAATACACTGTTATACCATGAGTTCTTACTTCTTATGTAAACTGCATGGAATATACTTGTATTCAATGTGAATACACTGTTATACCATGAGTTTTTACTTCTATATGTAAACAGCATCAAATATACTTGTATTCAATGTGAATACACTGTTATACCATGAGTTTTTACTTCTATATGTAATCAGCAGCATCAAATATACTTGTATTCAATATGAATACACTGTTATACCATGAGTTTTTACTTCTATATGTAAACTGCATGGAATATACTTGTATTCAATGTGAATACACTGTTATACCATGAGTGTTTACTTCTATATGTAAACTGCATCAAATATACTTGTATTCAATGTGAATACACTGTTATACCATGAGTTTTTACTTCTATATGTAAACTGCATGAAATATACTTTTATTCAATGTGAATACACTGTTATACCATGAGTTTTTACTTCTATATGTAATCAGCAGCATCAAATATACTTGTATTCAATGTGAATACACTGTTATACCATGAGTTTTTACTTCTATATGTAAACTGCATGGAATATACTTGTATTCAATGTGAATACACTGTTATACCATGAGTGTTTACTTCTATATGTAAACTGCATCAAATATACTTGTATTCAATGTGAATACACTGTTATACCATGAGTTTTTACTTCTATATGTAAACTGCATGAAATATACTTTTATTCAATGTGAATACACTGTTATACCATGAGTTCTTACTTCTATATGTAAACTGCATGGAATATACTTGTATTCAATGTGAATACACTGTTATACCATGAGTTTTTACTTCTATATGTAAACAGCATCAAATATACTTGTATTCAATGTGAATACACTGTTATACCATGAGTTTTTACTTCTATATGTAATCAGCAGCATCAAATATACTTGTATTCAATATGAATACACTGTTATACCATGAGTTTTTACTTCTATATGTAAACTGCATGGAATATACTTGTATTCAATGTGAATACACTGTTATACCATGAGTGTTTACTTCTATATGTAAACTGCATCAAATATACTTGTATTCAATGTGAATACACTGTTATACCATGAGTTTTTACTTCTATATGTAAACTGCATGAAATAACTTGTATTCAATGTGAATACACTGTTATACCATGAGTTCTTACTTCTATATGTAAACTGCATGGAATATACTTGTATTCAATGTGAATACACTGTTATACCATGAGTTTTTACTTCTATATAAAAACAGCATCAAATATACTTGTATTCAATGTGAATACACTGTTATACCATGAGTTTTTACTTCTATATGTAAACTGCATAGAATATACTTGTATTCCATGTGAATACACTGTTATACCATGAGTTTTTACTACTATATGTAAACAGCATGGAATATACTTGTATTCAATGTGAATACACTGTTATACCATGAGTTTTTACTTCTATATGTAAACAGCTTCAAATATACTTGTATTCAATGTGAATACACTGTTATACCATAAGTTTTTATTTCAATATGTAAACTGCATGGAATATACTTGTATTCAATGTGAATACACTGTTATACCATGCGTTTTTACTTCTATATGTAAACAGCATCAAATATACTTGTATTCAATGTGAATACACTGTTATACCATGAGTTTTTACTTCTATATGTAAACATGGCATAAATATACTTATATTTAAAGTGAATACACTGTTATACCATGAGTTTTTACTTCTATATGTAAACAGCATCAAATATACTTGTATTCAATGTGAATACACTGTTATACCATGAGTTTTTACTTCTATATGTAAACAGCATCAAATATACTTGTATTCAATGTGAATACACTGTTATACCATGA